>NW_027095444.1:0-136793 GCF_036850765.1 Saccopteryx bilineata
CAGCTCTGTAGCGGAACTCTGCCTCTTCTGGGCTTTTGGTTCCACCCCAGCAGGGAGGAGCTGGCTACCAAGTCAGACCACAAGCCTGGGTTGCACGGGCAGGGCAGGGCTGTGCTCCTCTGCCCTTGCTCTGGGGCTGGTCTCCACCCTTTCTGGGGTTCCCGCCCTTCTCCCGGAGGCTGGATTACAGGCTGCAGGCAGCTGAGCTTGACCGCTTTTGCACACCGCCTTCTCCCCAGCCGGGCAAATTTGAGCTCACACCTGAGTTCAGTGGTGGCCAGCCGGCTTCCGCTTTTGTCAGCAGAACCACACTTTTGTCTCCCGCTGCCGCCCGCTCTCCAGGGCACCCTCAGCCGCGTGGGTGGGGGCGTTGCAGCTCAGACCCTAAGACTCACTACTGTAGGCCGGAAAGGTCCCTCCTTCTATGTGACTCTGCTCTGAATGCCGCAGGGGAGCTTGTTTGGCTGCTCTCCTGCTTCCCTTTGCTGGTATTGCTTTTTCCGGGAGAAATATTCACTTCAGCTTTGGGGAGTGACTCGTCCCAGGGGTTAGGGTGGCTATCTCCCAAAATGTTTCTCCCTATGCCTCCTAGGTTACACTCTCTTCCAGTTACTGTGGTCCTCTCCTCTCCCCCCCCATCTCCAGGAGCCCCAGGTGATTGGTTTTGAGAGAGATTTTCTGTGCGGTCCCTTTAAGAAGGATCCTGAGTTTGAGAAATCAGACTCTCACAAACAGTATCCTGACTTGTTTCCAGCTCAATACTGTCCTTACGCATCTTCTGGGCTTTGGGGCTGCAGGCTGGGGCTTTGTTCCTGGGGCTCAGGACCCTTCCCCCTCTGCTAAACTCACTTCCCGCCACACGAGTCTCTCCCTGCTGCCGTTCGCTCCGAGGAGCTGGGCAGCCCTCTCCACGTTTCCACATTTCTGCTTTTCCTACCAGTCTCAGTGTGGCTTCTTCAGTGTTCCTTGGTTGAAGAGTCCTCTTAGTTTAGTCCAAAGTTGATTTTTCCAGATGATAGTTCATAAAATTAGTTTGTAATCCACTTTGGTTCTGAGAGGTCTATAGATGCTGGTACGTCCGCCTACTCCAGCGCCATCTTGTCTCTTGCTTAATTTTGTATTTACATTTAATGAAACCACTAAAATAATAGATGTAATATTTCAAAAATGATGATAATAGGACAGATAATAGTGACATTTTCAGAATACTTACTGTCCATCAGGCATCATATTAAGCTCTTATTTGTCATATTTAACTTAATCACCATGAATTCTTCTCTTGGAGTTTCCATTTCAAAGATGAGAAAAACTAAAATTTAGAGAGGTTAATTCTGCCTAAATTAAAAAACTAGAAAGTGGCAACTGAGATTTGGACCCAGATTAAAATTATCCTCAAACTAATCCTTTTTTTTTTTTTAATAAATTTTTATTAATGGTAATGGGATGACATTAATAAATCAGGGTACATATATTCAAAGAAAACATGTCTAGGTTATTTTGTCATCAAATTATGTTGCATACCCCTCGCCCAAAGTCAGATTGTCCTCCACCACCCTCTATCTAGTTCTCTGTGCCCCTCCCCCTCCCCCTAACTCTCTCCCTCCCTCCCTCCCAGGTCCTCCCTCCTCCCCAACCCTGGTAACCACCACACTCTTGTCCATGTCTCTTAGTCTCGTTTTTATGTTCCACCAATGTATGGAATCATGTAGTTCTTGTTTTTTTCTGATTTACTTATTTCACTCCTTATAATGTTATCAAGATCCCACCATTTTGCTGTAAATGATCTGATGTCATCATTTCTTATGGCTGAGTAGTATTCCATAGTGTATATGTGCCACATCTTCTTTATCCAGTCTTCTATTGAAGGGCTTTTTGGTTGTTTCCATGTCCTGGCCACTGTGAACAGTGCTGCAATGAACATGGGGCTACATGTGTCTTTACGTATCAATGTTTCTGAGTTTTTGGGGTATATACCCAGTAGAGGGATTGCTGGGTCATAAGGTAGTTCTATTTGCAGTTTTTTGAGGAACCACCATACTTTCCTCCATAATGGTTGTACTACTTTACAGTCCCACCAACAGTGAATGAGGGTTCCTTTTTCTCCACAGCCTCTCCAACATTTGCTATTACCCGTCTTGTTGATAATAGCTAATCTAACAGGGTGAGGTGGTATCTCATTGTAGTTTTGATTTGCATTTCTCTAATAACTAATGAAGCTGAGCATCTTTTCATATATCTGTTGGCCATTTGTATCTCTTCCTGGGAGAAGTGTCTGTTCATGTCCTCTTCCCATTTTTTTATTGGATTGTTTGTTTGTTTGTTGTTGAGTTTTATGAGTTCTTTGTAAATTTTGGATATTAGGCCCTTATCTGAGCTGTCGTTTGAAAATATCATTTCCCATTTAGTTGGCTGTCTGTTTATTTTGATATCAGTTTCTCTTGCTGAGCAAAAACTTTTTATTCTGATGTAGTCCCATTCATTTATCTTTGCCTTCACTTCTCTTGCCATTGGAGTCAAGTTCATAAAATGTTCTTTAAAACCCAGGTCCATGATTTTAGTACCTATGTCTTCTTCTATGTACTTTATTGTTTCAAGTCTTATATTTAGGTCTTTGATCCATTTTGAATTAATTTTAGTACACGGGGACAGGCTGTAGTCGAGTTTCATTCTTTTGCATGTGGCTTTCCAGTTTTCCCAACACCATTTGTTGAAGAGGCTTTCTTTTCTCCATTGTGTGTTGTTGGCCCCTTTATCAAAGATTATTTGACCATATATATGTGGTTTTATTTCTGGGCTTTCTATTCTGTTCCATTGGTCTGAGTGTCTATTTTTTCTGCCAATACCATGCTGTTTTGATTATCGTGGCCCTATAATATAGTTTAAAGTCAGGTATTGTAATGCCCCCAGCTTCATTCTTTTTCCTTAGGATTGTTTTGGCTATTCGAGGTTTTTTATAGTTCCATATAAATCTGATGATTTTTTGTTCCATTTCTTTAAAAAATCTCATAGGAATTTTGATGGGAATTGCATTAAATTTGTATATTGCTTTGGGTAATATGGCCATTTTGATTATATTTATTCTTCCTATCCAAGAACAAGGAATATTTTTCCATCTCATTGTATCTTTTTCGATTTCCCTTAACAATGCTTTGTAATTTTCATTATATAGGTCCTTTACGTTCTTTGTTATGTTTATTCCTAGGTATTTTATTTTTTTTGTTGCAATCGTGAAGGGGATTATTTTTTTGAGTTCGTTTTCTAATATTTCATTGTTGGCATATAGAAAGGCTATGGACTTTTGTATGTTAATTTTGTATCCTGCGACCTTACTGTATTGGTTTATTGTTTCTAATAATCTTTTTGTGGAGTCCTTCGGGTTTTCGATGTATAGGATCATATCATCAGCAAAAAGTGATACCTTTACTTCTTCTTTTCCGATATGGATGCCTTTTATTTCTTTGTCTTGTCTGATTGCTCTGGCCAGAACTTCTAGCACCACGTTGAATAAGAGTGGAGAGAGTGGACAACCCTGTCTTGTTCCTGATTTAAGGTAGAAAGTCCTCAGTTTTATGCCGTTTAATAGGATGTTGGCTGATGGTTTATCATATATGGCCTTTATCATGTTGAGATATTTTCCTTCTATACCCATTTTGTTGAGAGTCTTAAACATAAAATTGTGTTGTATTTTATCAAAAGCCTTTTCTGCATCTATTGATAAGATCATGTGGTTTTTGTTCTTTGTTTTGTTGATATGGTGTATTACGTTAACCGTTTTGCGTATGTTGAACCATCCTTGAGATTCTGGGATGAATCCCACTTGATCATGATGTATTATTTTTTTAATATGTTGTTGTATTCGGTTTGCCAGTATTTTGTTTAGTATTTTAGCATCTGTATTCATTAGAGATATTGGTCTGTAGTTTTCTTTCTTTGTGCCATCCTTGCCAGGTTTTGGTATGAGGGTTATGTTGGCCTCATAAAATGTGTTTGGAAGTATTGCTTCTTCTTCAATTTTTTGGAAGACTTTGAGTAGAATAGGAACCAAGTCTTCTTTGAATGTTTGATAGAATTCACTAGTATAACCGTCTGGGCCTGGACTTTTATTTTTGGGGAGATTTTTAATAGTTTTTTCTATTTCCTCCCTGCTGATTGGTCTGTTTAGGCTTTCTGCTTCTTCATGACTCAGTCTAGGAAGGTTGTATTGTTCTAGGAATTTATCCATTTCTTCTAGATTGTTGTATTTGGTGGCATATAATTTTTCATAGTATTCTACAATAATTCTTTGTATTTCTATGATGTCTGTGGTGATCTCTGCTTTCATTTTGGATTTTATTTATTTGAGTCCTGTGTCTTTTTTCCTTGGTGAGTCTTGCCAAGGGTTTGTCAATTTTGTTGATCTTTTCAAAGAACCAGCTCCTTGTTTTATTGATTTTTTCTATAGTTTTTCTGTTCTCTATTTCATTTATTTCTGCTCTGATTTTTATTATCTCCTTTCTTCGGCTGGTTTTGGGTTGTCTTTGTTCTTCTTTTTCTAGTTCCTTAAGGTGTGAAGTTAAGTGGTTTACTTCGGCTCTCTCTTGTTTGTTCATATAGGCCTGAAGTGATATGAACTTTCCTCTTATTACTGCTTTTGCTGCATCCCAGAGATTCTGATATGTCGTATTTTCATTTTCATTTGTCTGTATATATCTTTTGATCTCTGCGCTTATTTCTTCTTTGACCCATTCATTTTTTAGAAGTATGTTGTTTAGTTTCCACATTTTTGTGGGTTTTTCCCCCTCTTTTTTGCAGTTGAATTCTAGTTTCAAGGCTTTATGATCAGAAAATATGCTTGGTACAATTTCAATTTTTCTAAATTTGCTGATATTGTCTTTGTGGCCCAACATATGGTCAATTCTTGAGAATGTTCCATGTACACTAGAGAAAAATGTATACTCTGTTGCTTTGGGATGAAGTGTCCTGTAGATGTCTATCATATCCAGGTGTTCTAGTATTTCGTTTAAGGCCACTATATCTTTATTGATTCTCTGTTTGGATGACCGATCTAGAGCCGTCAGCGGTGTATTGAGGTCTCCAAGTATGATTGTATTTTTGTTAGTTTTTGTTTTAAGGTCAATAAGTAGCTGTCTTATATATTTTGGTGCTCCTTGGTTTGGTGCATATATATTAAGGATTGTTATGTCTTCTTGATTCAACTTCCCCTTAATCATTATGAAATGACCATTTTTGTCTCTGAGTACTTTTTCTGTCTTGTAGTCAGCATTATTAGATATGAGTATTGCTACACCTGCTTTTTTTGGGTGTTGTTTGCTTGGAGTATTGTTTTCCAGCCTTTCACTTTGAATTTGTTTTTATCCTTGTTGCTTAGATGTGTTTCTTGTAGGCAGCATATAGTTGGATTTTCTTTTTTAATCCATTCTGCTTCTCTGTGTCTTTTTATTGGTAAGTTTAATCCATTTACATTTAGTGTAATTATTGACACTTGTGGGTTCCCTACTGCCATTTTATAAATTGCTTTCTGTTAGTTTTGTATCTAGTTTGATTCTTCTCTTTTGTTTTTCTATCATTTGTTTTTGTTTGTTTGTGTTCCATACTTCTTTCCTCTGTTGCTACCTTTTTTAAGTCAAGTGTTTTTGTGGTGGTTTTTTTAAGGGTGGTTACCATTAAGTAATGAAAAGGGTACCTACCATATTCATTGTAGTACCCTATCTTATAGTATTTCTGCACTTCATCATCCTTTGCTACTGTTAATCTCCATCCTCTCCCCCCTTTTTTTCCTTTGTTGTCACAGTTTAAGTTTGGTTTTATTGTGTTCTTGGTGGAGCTGTTACTTGTGGTGTTGTTTTCTTTTGTTCTTTGAATCTGGTTGGAAAACCCCCTTAGTATTTCCTGGAGTGGGGGCTTTCTGATGATAAATTCTCTCATCTTTTCTGTATTTGTGAATGTTTTTATATCTCCTTCGTACTTGAAGGATAGCTTTGATGGGTATAGTATTCTTGGCTGAAAGTTCCTCTCTTTCAGGGCTTTAAATATTGGGGTCCACTCTCTTCTAGCTTGTAGAGTTTCTGCTGAGAAATCTGATGATAATCTAATAGGCCTTCCTTTATATGTTGTACTCTTCTTTTCCCTGGCTGCCTTGAGAATTTTTTCTTTGTCATTGGTTTGTGTCATCTTTATTATGATGTGCCTTGGAGTGGGTTTGTTGGGGTTAAGAAAACTTGGTGTTCTGTTTGCTTCTTGAATTTGAGGCTTTAGTTCCTTCCACAGGCTTGGGAAGTTCTCGTCTATTATTTGTTTGAGTATATTCTCCATTCCATTTTCTTTCTCTTCTCCCTCTGATATACCTATTATTCTTATGTTATTCTTTCTGATGGAGTCAGACAATTCCTGTAGGGCTTTCTCGTTTTTTATTATTTTTGAGTCTCTTTCTTCTTCTCTCTGTTGTGCCTCAAGTTGTTTGTCTTCTATTTCACTAATCCTAACTTCAATCTGGGCTGTTCTGTTAGCTAAGCTTGTTACCTCGCTTTTCAGCTCATGAATTGAGTTTTTCATTTCTGTTTGATTTGTTTTTATAGTTTCAATTTCCTTGGTAATATATTCTTTTTGTTCATTGAGTTGTTTTCTGATCTCCCTATATTGCCTTTCTGTGTTTTCTTGTATATCTCTGAGTATTTTTAAGATTTCTATTTTAAATTCTCTGTCATTTAGCTCCAAGGCTTCCAATATGTTAAGTCTTTTCTCCATAGATTTTTTCACATCTATTTGTGTTACCTCTCTTTCTTTTGTATCCATAATATTCGATTTTCTCTTTCTTATCGGCATCTGAGGGTGGTCTTATTGATAGCACTAATTAGAATTAATAAAGAGTAAAAAGAGAAAAAAAAGGGGTAAAACACCCCACAAAAAAAACAGTAATAATTTATTATTTTCCCCTTTTTTTCTCTCTTCTCTTTCCCTCCTCTCCCCTCCTCAGGGAAATATCGTGCCTATTATGGAGGGCCTGATTTTGGGTGAAGAGTTCAAGGGGCAAAAAAAGGGAGTAGGGCCCTACTAAATGCAAAAAAAAAAAAAAGGAAGAAAATCTTAGACAAGCATAACATGATTTGCTTGTAAGTGATGGTCAACTAAGAGATATAATGAGAGGGATAAGAGGGAATCAGAAAAAAGGACCAAAAAAGAATAATAAAGAAGAAAAAATAAAAATAATAAGTAAAAATCTGTTGTATTAAGTGGAGCGAAGACTAAATACAATGGAGACCTTGGGTTGGGAGGACCCAAAATGCCACAAAAATAAACAAACAAGAGAAAAAAAAACAAAAGCAAAAAAGAGAAATAAAGCCAAAAAAAATCCTTGAGTCCCAAATTAACTAATTTGTTCGTGATTGAGGATTATATGGGAGGAAAGTAAAATGAGAAAAGAAAAAACAAATAGAAAGAAAAAATAAGAAGAAGAGAAAAACGAAGGAAGAAATAAAATAGGAGGAGAAAAAAACAAAATAAAGCAAGACAAAAAAAAAACAAAAGAGGAGAGAGTGAGAGTTAAGTGTTTTGGAGTATAACCTTAAAGGAGGGTGAGGATGAAGAAGAAAAATAAAATGCAACACTCATGGGTAGTGTAGTTCAAGAAAGGGGAAGCATAAGATGGGCAGAGAATAGAAGGACCGAGGTGGAGGAAATAAAGGCAAAGAGATAGAAGAAACAAACAACAACAACAACAACAACAACAAAAATTAGTGGATCAAGTTGTAAAGTCTGTGGGTTTTTCTTGATTTTGAGAGGTTAACTTCTTCCTTTTTCTTTTCTCTCCCTCTTCCTAGTCGGTGACTCTGTACCCCAGGCTCTGCCCCTGTGTCACTCTTAGGTAGGGATTTGCAGTTGATGGGATTCTATGGCAATGTCATATAATTGGCTTTAGTCTTGCTGGAAGTAAAGGCTTGTTGGCGTTTGCAGGGTCCAACGATGAGAGAGTTTGCTTTCCTGGATTCTCTCTCCTAGTCCCCCCTTTCTGAATTAGCAGCCTGGTGATCAGCTATAAGGCTGCAACTGCTTCTGCCTGGGGAGTAAGAGGCTCAAAGAGCTGGGAAATCCCCACTCTATCCCCACTCAGTGCAAGGCTTTGGGAAAGGCTCTGAGAGTCAGGGCCTCCAGTGTAATCAGGCGGGGGTGGGAGTCAATTGTTGTCAAGGTGACTGTTCAGCGCCTATCATTTAGTTGGACCTCTCAACCCAGGCTTTCCACACTTTGTAGCCTGTTTTTGCAGGGAAGAAGAGGCACTAGTCTCTGCTTACGACTAGTGTAGTATAGACCTTATTATCTGCCAAGTCCTTCTTGTTAGCGTTTATCCCTGAATATGGAGGCTCTATCAATCAGAAGTTGCCCCCGCCCCTTTAGCGAGAGGCACTAAAAAATATCACGCCTCTTGTCTTGGATCGCTGAACTGAGAGAGATCTTATCAATTAGAACCAAGGGTGCGCAGATTTTATGGGTTAAGCTAATTTCAGTGATTGGGTCGCAGCTGTGTTTCTGAAGGTATTTTAGGCTGCCTGCGCGTGCCCCTCCCCCAACGCTTGATTGTTAGCTTGAATGGCTGGGTGAGGTGCCCCGCCCACGGAGAGAATCTCCCAAGCCTCTCTCGTTCACCCCGCCGCTGGCGGCTGGACCGCACCAGGCGCAGGATAATGGAGCCCCCTGGGTGTGCGGGCCAGTAGGGCGCCCTGGGCGCGTGGAATGCCCAAGGCACGCGCGCGAAATGGGCGCTCCGAGCACCGGTGGCCGGTGACCCCCACTCGCAGTGTGTGGGCCGCTGGGAACGTCAGCGGTGCTCAACCGGACCGGGCGCGTGCGCGGCGGCTCGTGGCGGCCGCTCGCGGTGGCGGTTCGTGGGGGCTCGCGGCAGCTCGCGGTGGCGGTTTGCGGGGGTTCGCGGCAGCTCGTGGGGACTCGCGGCGGCTTGCGGTTCCCAAGTATATGGGCTGACTCACCACAGGCGCACTCCCTGGCAGCTTGAATGAGCGTCGCTGCGGTAGCTTCCTCCACACCCTCGTCTCTCAGATTCAAGTGATAACAGTCCTTTTGCTTTCAGTTTTTGTGGAACTCCGGAATGCTCCGAGGATAAATTTTTCTGTTTCTAGTTGATAAATTTGTTGTGATTTAGGGGAGAGCTGTCGGACGCGCTTCTCACGGTGCCATTTCCGTGACGTCACATTCAACTAATCCTTTGAAGTCTTATGTTAACCCCCTATTTCTGGCACTCAGTATGAAGGGGAAAAAATGCACAAGCCTTTCTGATTATTTTATATCAGTAGTTTACAGTCTTGGCTGTAAATAAATTACCTGTGAAGTTTTAGAAAAAAAACATCCCAAAGTACAGGACACACTTGAAATCTTTTATATCCCTGAGGGTTGAATCTAGATATTAGCATTTGAAAAAAACAACTCATATCTTGAAGTGATTCCAGCTTGCAGCCTACTTGAGACTGTTAACTGCTTGGCCCCTGAGATAGAGTAGCAGAGTGAGTAAGACTTTCTTTATGTTTGGTTACCCACTCATCTACTGGTGGGCCTGGTCTGCTCCTGAATCTTGGCTATTGTAAATAACACTGCAGTGATCATAAGGGTGCATATATTCTTTGGAAACCGTGTTTTGGGTTTCTTCTCGAAAGTAGAATCACTAGGTCATAAGGCAGTTTCCTTTTTATTTTTTTGAGGTAATTCCATAATGTTTTCCATGATGGCTGCACCAACCTGCATTGCCACCAACAGTGCACAAGGGTTCCCTTCTTTCCACACTTTCACCAAAACTTGTGGTTTGTTGACTTATTGGTGATGGCCATTCTGACATGAAATCTTATTGTGATTTTAATTTGTATTTTTCTGGAGGACATTGTGCTAAATGAAATAGGAAGTAAGACAAGTACAATATGATTTCACTCATATGTGGAATCTAATGAACTAACATGCAAAATAGAGATAGACTTATAGGTAGAGTGCCGGTTTACAGCTGTCAGGGGTGGGGGACTGGGTGGGTGGGTAGACAGATCGAGCCAAAAAGAGAGAAAAAAGAACTTTATGATTGGGAGTAAGATCATTTTTATTCCTGTTTGGCTACTTACAAATTGTATGATGATAGACTACATCACTTTCTTAAACTATGGAAATGATATTAATGACATCTTTTGTGGTGAAAATATCAATAACCCATGAAATGTTCCCAGCACACTGTCTGGAACTTTGGTTGTGCCTGGTAAGCAGCAGTATTTTTTATCTCTTGTCCATGCTCTGCAGAGATTTTTGGTTGTTCATGAAATCTTATGTATTTCTCTGTCCCTGTGTAGAAGTAAAAAGCTATTATCAGTCCCTAAATCTCTTTCAAATAATTAATTTCATGTCATTTTTAATGAGTAGTATGGGACTTATATTTCTATAGGAGATTGACAATATTTAGTAACAGGATCAATAAACAACTTATCTTGGGAGTAACTCAGACCACTTAATAATGAGACCTGTTATTTTATGCCTTGATTAGTTAGTATTGATGTCTGGAAGTGACCATTGACATACTTTTAGAGACAGTTTTTTTTTAATGTAGATACTGTTCTTTCCTCTGAAAACTTGTTTACTTTTCTCACACAGGTATAGGCAGCAAGGTTGTTTGAATTAGTCTTTTAAGTGAGTGTTTAATAGAGATGAGTAATTGTTTGCAGTTGCATATGTCTATAGGTATTGGTTTTTCTTTTAGTAAGGGACAAGATAATTTGCCCGGTGACTTTGGAAAGTGCAGTCTTGGTTGTCCCCATATGCTTAAGAGTGTCTTTGCTTCTTGAATTGAAAAACTACTGGAGATTCTCGCCCCTCCATAACACATAATGGTAGTGGGGGACAGGCGGCCAATTTTATCTTCAGATATTTTTTTCCCCTTTAATAAAAAAGGAAATCAGTAGTGTTTCATTCTGAGTGATGATTATGAACACAAACAGTGGATAGGCTTTTCAGGGTGGAGCATAGTGACCTCAAGGGATTGGGCCCTTCTAACTTACCTCATCTTCAAAAGATATTTTAGATGTTATTAGGATGTGATAAATATTGTAGAGCTTAAAATTATAGAAGTGAGCCTAAAGATATGATGTGCTGCCAGAAGTCTTATTTGGCAGTTTTGGGAAAAGCCTCTACAATCTTCAGATTTTATTGGAAGTTCTCAACAACACCAATACACAGAACCAATTCTACTGCCCCCTGCAAAACATGACGTGTGTCCTCCAAATGCAGCAATGCAGCTACTAACCCAGAAAGTTGTCAGTTGAAGATGAGTTTCTATTAGTGCCTATAAATTGGTAGATAGATATGAGGACTGACAATTTACACAGCTCTCCCACCCTAACCTCCTTTGTTGCTTGGCAGAGGCACAGCTGACCTGGGAATGGAAAACAGCAACAGTAGCTTCTTGGGAATATAGTACCCTGGCCTGATCAATCTAAAACCTGTGTTCTTTGTCCCCCTAATAAAGACTGGACTTTGAACTTGTGACAATGTTGAAAAGTAAGCTTTGAGATCTTGCACTTAGAAACAGGATGTTTTTAAAGAAATTTTACCTAGAGAGCTTGTAGGGAATGGAAGAGGACCAGCAGCAAACAGTGGGGTTTAAGGGTCATAGCTTTGCCATTTCCTGGTTATGGGATCTGGTATGATCTACTTAACTGTCTCAGCCTCGTATGTATAAAATGGAACATAATATTTTTCTGGGTTAGTTTTGTTGTGTGGACAAAAATAGTCTTCAGTAGTTTGGAGAAACCACATACTGTAAAGTGCTGAACACATGTGAACATTTTGCTTGTTCAGTTTTCTGTTTTATGCATGACAAACAGAGGTAGAGAGAGTTTTTAATTAGAAACATTTTGACTCTTGGGAAGTAGCTCATTTCTCTATCCTCCAAAATCTGGTCAGCCTGAGCTTAAGTCTTCCGTCAGCTATCAGTGATAGCATATACCCCGGGTCAGTGTGCTCCTCACCACGGTGGAGCTGGCCTTAGGGAGGGGGTGCAGTGTAGTATTAGAAGGTTGCAGCTGGAGTTTAATAGGCACTGTGTTCAAGTGCCCACTGAGCCACATCCAAGCTGCTTGATCTTGATCTTTCATCTCTCATTTTCTTGTATGGGGTAGTTATAGGATTAAATGAACTCTTCCTTCCAGTGGTGGTTAGCATATGGTAAATGTTATTTCAAAGAATTACTAAAAACTATAGCATCTAGAGAGAATGGTCTTATGATCTTATTTTGGTAATTAAATTTCTAAAGAAAGACTAGCATTTGTCTCATATTTTTCATAGTTCTTCCAAATAGCACTTCACCTATTGTTCACAAACTTATACCTAATAATAAAATTTATTGAGTACTTACTATATGCCAGAAATTGTACATACATATTTTCCCCACTGTGTTTGTGAGACAGACATTTTAATTCCCATGTAATGACAGTGCAACTGAGGCATCACAAAATCGAGTTACTTGACCAGGATTTTTAACCAGTGGCAGAGCTGACTCTAAACTTGTATCTGAAATCCTTCAAAATGCGTGTTCTGTATTCCACTCAACTGTAAATATTCTTGCCTTCTGAGGAGACAGAATTATCTATTTATCTTTAAATAGCAATGAAAATCTATATTCTCACCTTATACTATAGGTATATTCCTGAAGTTTTGGACAAATAAATTGTTTTTGTTAGTCAAATCACATTCCAAATTTACAAGGAATATTATTTTTGCAATAAAATCTTCTCAAATCTTAAATTTAAAAAACAAACTTAGATACTAATCAGAGTGAGGCTTAAGTACAGTAATAATAGTATGTGATACCATGGAATGTGTTAGTATTAGTAAAAAATATAATTCTTTTGTGAAGTTGTTTTTGGTAAGGAGAGGACTGTTTATATGACAAGGAAAACTAAGGTAAATTTAGCTCTGCCAGGCTAGCTACCTATTTCAACCACTAGAGGGCAGTGTTGGCATTGAAATGGCAATGAAGATGTTCTTTAAATTGAGAAAGCTGTGTAAAATGCAGACTATTGCTATATTTACAAGATAGAAAATGACTTGATGAAACAATCTGATATGAGTCACTGTATAATAATATTTGTATCTACTGTTATTGGCAAGGTACATTCTGAAGGGAATCTTTTACGTCCTGTGCCTAGGGGTCGTGGGGATGGTTTCCGCAGGCGCCAAAAAAACTGCGCCTCTGGGGACTAGTTCAATTCCTGCTTTTCCATTCGCAAATTGTAGGCATGCTGGACGTTTCCAGTGTGAAAGAACTTTCCTTAAAACAGCAGTCACGACCACTCACTTACTAATTATCTTAAGGAATTCAGTCCTTGTCACAGACGTCATCCTGCTCATCCTCATTAGACCCTGTGCAGTCCATGGGACTGCTGTCCAAATGCCTTTTTACATAGATGGATAGATAAAGTCCTTGAGCTTTCAAGTCTCCCCCATTTGCTGTGGAGCAGGAGCTGAATTAGGCGGTGCATTTTGTCTAACTCAAAAGTTGATCGCCTTATATTATACTTAGTAGTGGCATTTCCTAGATGTGTGCCCCTCCTTCCTTACTTAGCTCTTCCTCCACCACAGCAGCTTCCCAGAAGTACCTTTAGAACCATCAGGCTGTAGGGGGTGAGTGTCCAAGACAAGCTATTTAACAGTATTATTTTTCAAGAAAGAAATATTAAAAATTTTATTCGTGTTGTCTCATAAAGCATGCCACCCTGTTTAAAACATTATTTTAACGCATTGCAGATGGATCATGAGAATTCTTGTGTTTTCTGTTCTAAGATTTGTGGCCAATCACAAGAATTCTTGGCTTTTCATTGTTGTCATTTAGTGAGAAACAATGTAACAAAAACACATCTGCTGAAGTTAAAAATTACAAAAGTAATTAACAGTGATTAGTCTCTTGTTAGTAATAAAAAGAACTATTTTTATTTCAATTTGATGTTTTTAACGTGCTCAGTAACCATACATAGTGACGAAGAACATGATAAAATTCTGGATATATTTGCTGACAATTTATGAGATATTCCAAGTGAAACTGATGAAAGAAAGCTTTGACAGTGGAAGTGATAGAGTTATTCCTTTCAAAATGTGAAAAATAGTAATTTCAAGTAATTCTGAACCTGAAAATTTGAACAATTCCATACATGATTTTGAGCGTAATTTGAGTCTTGCTTGCCAAGATAATGATTGGTCAAAGGAGAACTTTCAACTTAATTTGGAAAAATTTGTAGGTAAGTTTTGGGTTACAGTTATACTGTCTGATTCTAAAAACATTATTGAAGTCATCAATTTGATTTTTGAATTATTTTGTCATCAATCAAACATATATTATAACCAAAATGTGGGAAAGCACAAAATTTTGAAAGCAATAAAGTAGTCTCTTGTTACTCCAACAGATATGAGAATTTTTTTTAGGACTTACAGTGCTTGTGGGGCTTACTCAAAAGGATACCTGGAAAGAATATTGGCTTACAAATCCAGTACTAGCTGTCCAATATTTTCTCATATGATGAGTTGAAATCACTTTGAACAAATCTGGACTTATTGGCATTTCAGTAACAATGCAAACATGACTAAATCAACAGAGTCTCTGGATGAGTTTGTTTGTCACAAACATTCCTGAGTAGACATCTTTATTTACAAGATACTCACCCAGAAAATAGATACAACTTCCTAAAACTTGAGGGCTACCTTTTTCCAAGTCAATTTGAGCTCATTTTCTCAGGTTCTGGAAGTATCCCAATGCCCAGACAGACAAGATGGAGTGCAGGTCAGCCTCTAGCTGTGACGCTGACAGCTACATTCTGCATGATTGTTGGTCTACACCAGGTCTCCATACTCAGCCCACTGACCATGCAGACCCACCCACCCAGACCATGTGGAGATGGGGACAATGGTCAGACATCAGCCACAATCACCATGGCACTTCCACAGTGGAACTGCATGCCCAGTGCTGGAGCTGTGGTGCCCTTTGCTCTTGCAACAAATAAGGATGCAGGTCCCTAGTCACTGACATGCAGCAATGGCCACAGCACCCTTCTCAGGGAAAAGAAGTTTATGGAAACTAGTCAAGTTTGCTCCAGCTTTGGGAAAATATAGAACCATAGAACCGCTTCTTTGAGTATTTTCTTACACAAGAAGCTTTGTAAGCTTGCTCTCATGCAGACATGAGAAAAAACGACTGCTTGAGGAGGGTTTAGAAGTCACTGAAAATGTTCACTTGTTTATATAAATGGGTACACTCAATTTCCCGAGTCCTCGGCTGACAGCCATTAGCATGGCTGGCTTGTGAACGCTGAGGGTGCGCCCAGCTCGGACCCATCCCTGTGTGTCTGATTTTGCAGGCCACAGCCTTGCAAAGCTTGGCATCCTCACCTAGACAGATGCACGTGCTTCCAAGGTTGTCTAAGAGCTCACTGAGACTCAGGAGCTCTGTGCCATTTTTGGGGTCTGGTGCTCAGTAAGTGTGGAGAAGCTATGACTGCTCCCTCAGCACCGAGCTGCTCCCAGCACCCAGTAGGTTCTCCTCAGCTTTGCTGTGCTGTACGAACCTCGGTGTGGGGAGGAAAGCCTTGGAGAGAGAGCAAGAGACCTGATGTTTCTACTCTTGTTTTCCGTGAACCCTCTGGGTGACCTTGGGCTCTACTCAGCCCCACTGAGCTAAGTTCCTGTGACTTTAAAGCAAGGTTGGATTGAGGCACGACTGTCTCTGTAATTCTAAGACTGCTTGGCCTATGGACCTCATAAAACCCATGTGACTATGGTGGTGAGACTTGCAGGGAGAGGCCTTCATCTGTGTGCCCTGAGCTGGAAGGGACCTTTACTGGGCTAATGACAAAGGCTTCCCCTCTGTCAGCTCCTTGATGCTGTTATCCTGGATGATGGACTCAGCTCAGCTGCTACAGAAATTCATGGTCCCCGTGTTGACTGCTCTCATCTGCAAAGCTAATCACATTTTAAGCTCTTTGAGTTTTTCTTCTTTGAATAATTACTTGCTCTTCTGCCTAACATATCTTTATTTACTTATTGTTATTGAATTTATTGGGGTGACATTGGTTCAGAAAACCATACACTGCACACACTTCGTGTGCCCATCACCCCAAGCAAAGTCTCTCTCCATCCCCACAGCCCCCTTAGCCCTGCTCCACCTCCCCCACCCCTGTTCCCTCTGGCTGTCACCACAGTGTTGCCTGTGTCTGTGTGTTACACGTTCTGTTTTTCCGCTTAATCCTTCACCTTTTTTCATCCAGTCCCCCTTTCCTCTGACAGCTGTCCCTCTGCTCCCTGTGGCCCTGCCTCTTTTTCTATTTTGTTCATCAGTTTATTTTGTTCATTAGATTCCACATACAAGTAACATCACATGGTACTTGTCTTTCTCTGCCTGGTGTATTTCACTTAGCACAATACTCTCCAGGTCCATCCATGCTGTCACAAAAGGTAAGATTTCCTTCTTTTTTACAACCAAGTAGTATTCCACTGTGTAAATGTACCACAGCTTTTTATCCACTCACCACAGGCTTTTTAGTTGTCATTTAGATTTATAAATTCCACTGAAGACTCCTCTCAGACAGAAGGGAGAAAGGAGGAGTGAGTCATATAGCTCGTCTGTTCAAACATAATTCTAACCACCCTGAGCTCCAGAAGGACATTTCCCACTACTGCAGGGACAGGATCATGAAAGGCCAACTTGTTAAGATTGAAGTGAAACCCAGCAACACCACAAACTATCAACAGTCTTAAAGTTAGACTCAGTCTTCCTCCCTGTCTGTCTGTCCGTGTCTTACTCTCTAAATGCCTAGGGAAACAGAACAGCCTCTCGTTTCCACATGCCTGAGGTTTCTGGTGGCTTAACCTGTGACCTTGCAGAGGGACTGGCCCCGGTGGCCACCGAGGCAGGAAGTGGCCCATTAGCCTGCCCCATGGCAGGAAGTGTCCCCTGAGCCGACCTTGAGGCAGGAAGTGGCCCATGAGCCCGCCCCATGGCAGTGTGCGAGTTTTGGATACTTGGTATGTATGTTGTGAGTGGGGGACGTCCTGGTGTGGGTTTGAGTCATTTTGTAGCTATCCTCCTACTGACCTGCTGCTGTTTCTCCCTGGGATAGGCGTGTGTCTGTCTGTCCATGGTAAGAGTATCTCTGTGTGTGTCCCCAGGAGGGTGAGTGTGTCTGTCTCCAGTAGGGTCCTCAGTAGAGGTGTGTGCAGGGTGTGAGTTTGGGTGTATGGAAGCTCATCCTTCACCCGCCTGCAGCCCAGCCTAGAAAGAGGGAGACTCCTGCAGAGTCCTGGGGACTGGAGGGTGTCTGTGGCCTGCAGAGTGGTGTCTGGAGTCACTGCATGGGGCTCAGGACTGGTACCCCTTGTCCAGGGCCATTTCTGGGAGTCTGGTCGGTGCCTCGTGGCCTTAGGAGATGGATTCCTAGGTCACACCCACAACGGGAGCCCTTGTGTTTTCGCTCCTTCTGCACCCGAGGTCAATACATGTTCACAAGATTTGGATCCGGAGATTGAATGAGACTAAGGCAGACATACTTGTGCACCGTGTTCATGTGACCCTGCTCCAGGAAAAAGGCAGAGGGACTCTGCCACCATGCTAAGCATGGGCCTGGGACCCTGTGCAGTGGACACTCAGCAGGGAGCGGTGCAGAGCAGTCTGGTCCGAGTATCCTGCCCACAGAGTCGCAGGCAGAGAATGCAGGGTCAGCGTCCAGGAGCCGGGACAGCCTCCCCATGGAGCCTTGAGCCAAGCGCGCAGCGGTCCCATAGGAGCAGAGGTCACATTCTCCACGTGCATCCATCCTGCGGGAAGGGAGCCCCTGGACCCCTTCTCATAGTAGCAGTGTTAAACCTACAAAGGTTACAGAAGAACTCGATTATACTGAAATGTATTTCGGAAACATGAAAGAAATTCATGACAGAGCTATGGGTGCACTTTTCTAAATTAATACACTAAATAGTAAATGTAGGGACAAGCCTGCTAAATGGTTATTTCAAAGGGTTACCAGCCTGAGTGACTGACATTTGCAACATGGAGTGAAAATACCACAGTTTCTAGCACAAATTCCTGACTGTGGTGATGCCACTTGGCGTTGTTGTTTCCATTCATAAGGGAGCAAACGCAGAATATCTCTTGGAGGCTTGTAAAAATAAAAATGTATATTTTGTCCTATCTACACTGATGGAATATTTGGGAGGGAGCGCCCTCTAGCGCCGTCACAGTGAAAGTTCACTTCTCCTCACTGATCTCAGGCTGCTCATCCTTGACAGGTTGTGGGGACTCCAAGCTGCACCTGAGCGAGAGAGTTGGAAATAGACTGACCTGCAAATGCCCAGAGGGAAGGCTGCAGGCCGTGGGGCATTTATGTGCAGGGGCCTGTGTGAGGGGATTTCACACACGGAAAATCCTTGACTGGTCCCCACCACCCTGTCAGCTGGAAATTATTAGCTTAATTTTTTAGATAAGAAAAGATGAGAGTAATGGCGGGGTAGGAAGCGATACCGATAAATCTCCCCCAAAACTCAACAAGGTCTTCAACCAGAAACAGAAAAACCTATACTTGGAGCCTCCAGATGCTTCGCGATACACCCAAAGGTATGGTTGAGTGAAAAATTGGCTAAATATATAACCAAACCCCGAAGGAAATAGGGAGTAAGAAATGCTCTGCCTTCCTCACTAACCTAAAGAGGGCGGCTTTCTCTGGTAACTGTGAATATAGAAACTGAGGCGGGCAAAGGGGGTGAATAGATCCAGGCCGTGGCACAAACGGCCGAACCAGGCTGTGGCACGGAGATCCAAGCCAAGGAAAAACTGATCCTGGTACAACCTGGGCAATACAAGCTAACACTCGTGCCAAACCCAAACAAAGAAAGACAAGCAGAGCGGCCATTTTACCCGGTCTCCTGGTCGGCGTGCGCGCAGTTAGTGGGCGAGAGATTTCTTCCTAGGCCCCGGGAGTGGGTGCCCGTGTTGCCCCACGGAGAGGCAGGGTCACAGGCCTTTCTGTGGGCCGAGGGCAGAGTCTCTGAGCAGCCCCAGTGCCCTGGAAAAGTCACGCATGGGAGGGAGTGAGAACTAATTCCAACAGTGGAGATTTTCCGTGCTGGAGGGGGTTTCACTCAGAGGGAAACGCGGCCGGCCTCATATCCTGGACTGCGCGCACAGATAGTGAATGAGAGATTCCTCCGAGTGCCTCAGCAGTGCGCGCCCGTGTTATCGCACAGAGGGACAAAGTCAGGGGCCTTTGTGTGGGCCAAAGCAGAATCTCGGGCCGCCCCAGCACCTTGCAAAAGCCGCGCACAGGGACAGAGCAAAACTCAATTCCAATGCTGAAACTTTTCCCTGCGGTTGGGGGTTTCACTCAGAGCGTGAGACTGCTGGCCGGATATCCTGGTCGCAGACAGTGAGTGAGAGTTTCCTCAAAGTGCCCCAGAAGTGGGCGCCCGCCTGTGTTACTGGACAGAGTGGCAGAGCCAGAGGTCTTTGAGTGGGCGGAAAGCCCGCCTGATTATGCTAGCAGCTCTGACTGACTGAGCCTTACCCAGAGCCCTGTGCTGAGTGGAAATAGAGTGGGGAGTTGCCAGCTCTTTGAGCCTCTTACTATCCAGGCAGAGGCAGCAGCAACCCCATAGCTGGAATATCAGGCTACTAATTGAGGAAGGAAAGTCTAGGAGAAAGGCTCCAGGAACACGGACTCTCTCACTGTCGGAGCCTATAAATGCTAATGAGCCGCGACTGCCAATGAGACTAAAACACAATACATGACATTGCCATAGAGACTTATCAACTGTAAACCTCTACCTGAGCGTGCCAAAGGGGCAGAACCCGGGGTACAGAGTCACCGACCAGGAAGAGGGAGAGAAAAGAAAAAGCAAGAAGATAATCTCTCAAACTCAAGAATAATCTGCAGACTTTATAACCTATCCCATTTTATTATATTTGTTTGTTTGTTTCTCTTATCTTTATTCTTGATACTTTTTTTCCTCCTCCAATTTGGCCGATTAACTCTCTGCCGGTCTTACTCTCTCCTCTCCTTGAACTATACTACCCATAAGTGTTACATCTCCCATTTTCTTTTCTCTTCTCTTCCTTTCTCTCTATGAGGGTTACACTCCAAAACCCTTAACTCTCTCTCTCTCTCCTTTCTTTTTTCTTCTTTCAGTGGTTCCCTCTTTTTTTCTCTCTCTCTCTTTCTTTTCTCCCTCTATATTAGTTTCTTCCTTTCTTCTTTACATCTCCTCTCATTCAAACCTCAATAACAAACAAATTATCTTATCTGGAACTCAAACTTATGTTTATGGCATTTTTGGGGGGTTTTACTTCACCTTTTTAACTCAATAGCAGTGCTCCCATCCCTGGCTCTCCATATTATCTAGTTCTTGTTCCACTAAATACAATAGTAATTTTTTAATTTGTCCCCCCATTTTTCCATTTTCCTCTTATTCCTCTCATCATAACTCTTAGACAACCAACACCTAAAAGCAAATCATTTTATTCTTGACCGAAATTTTTTCCTTATTTGCTTTTTGTGGGTCCATACACTCTTTTTTCATTCTTTTTTTTTCTTTTTTTTCTTTTGCCCCTTTATTACTTTTACCCAAATCAGGCCCTTCATCACAGGCATTGTTTGTTATAATTCACAGTTCACCACAAGATTTTCTCAAGAAAGAGGGGAGAGGAGAGAAGAGGAAAAGAAGAGGGGGGGAATAATTTCCTTTTTAAAATTTTTATTTTATTTTATTTTTCTTTATTTCATTATTAATTTTTTTTAAAAACAATTCTTTTCGATTTTTTATATTTTTATTATTTTTTTATTTTTTTAACTTTTTACTCTTTATTAAATCTTATTAATACTATCAACAAATCCACCCTCAGATGCCATTAAGGAAGAGAAAATCGAATATCATGGATACAAAAGAAAGAGAGGTAACACAGCTAGATGAGGAAAAATCTATGGAGAAAAAATTTAATATATTGGAAAACTTGGAGCTAAATGACAGAGAATTCAAGATAGAAATCCTAAAAATCCTCCGAGATATACAAGAAAACACAGAAAGGCAATTTAGGGAGCTCAGAAAACAACTCAATGAACACAAAGAATATATGTCCAAGGAAATTGAAACTATAAAAACAAATCAAACAGAGATGAAAAACTCTATTCACGAGCTGAAAAACGAAGTAACAAGCTTAGCTAATAGAACAGGTCAGATAGAAGAGAGGATTAGTGAAATAGAAGACAAGCAACTTGAGGCACAACAGAGAGAAGAAGAAAGAGACTCAAAAATTTAAAAAAATGAGATAGCTCTACAAGAATTATCTGACTCCATCAAAAAGAATAACATAAGAATAATAGGTATATCAGAGGGAGAAGAGAGAGAAAATGGAATGGAGAACATACTCAAACAAAAAATAGATGAGAACTTCCCAAGCCTGTGGAAAGAACTAAAGCCTCAAGTTCAGGAAGCAAACAGAACTCCGAGTTTTCTTAACCCCAACAAACCTACTCCAAGGCATATCATAATGAAATTGGCACAAACCAACAGCAAAGAAAAAATTCTCAAGGCAGCCAGGGAAAAGAAGAATACAACATATAAAGGAAGGCCCATTAGATTATCATCAGATTTCTCAGCAGAAACTCTACAAGCTAGAAGAGAGTGGACCCCAATATTTAAAGTCCTGAAAGAGAGGAACTTTCAGCCATGAATACTATACCCATCAAAGCTATCCTTCAAATTTGAAGGAGAAATAAAAACATTCACAGATACAGAAAAGATGAGAGAATTTATCATCAGAAAACCCCCACTCCAGGAATTACTAAAGAGGGTTCTCCAATCAGATACAAAGAACAAAAAAAAAAACCAGAGCCACAAGTAAAAGCTCCAAGAAGAACACAATAAAACCAAATTTAAACTGTGACAACAACAAAAAGAAAGAGGGGGAGAAGATGGAGATTAACAGTAGCAAAGGACGATGGAGTGCAAAAGTACTCACAAAATAGTTCACTACAATGAACAGGGTAGGGACCCTTTTCATTACTCAAAGGTAACCACCATTGAAAAAACCACCACAGAAGCACATGAGATAAAAAAGATAGCAACAGAGGAAAGATGTATGGAATACAACCAAATAAAAACAAAAGATAGAAAAACGAAAGAGAAGGATCAAAAAAGACACAAAAATAACAGAAAGCAAGATATAAAATGGCAATAGGGAACTCACAAGCATCAATAATTACACTAAATGTAAACAGATTAAACTCACCAATAAAAAGGCACAGAGTAGCAGAATGGATTAAAAAAGAAAATCCAACTGTATGCTGCCTACAGGAAACTCATCTAAGTAACAAGGATAAAAACAAATTCAAAGTGAAAGGCTGGAAAACAATACTCCAAGCAAATAACATCCAAAAAAAAGCAGGTGTAGCAATACTCTTATCGGATAATGCTGACTACAAGACAGGAAAAGTACTCAGAGACAAAAATGGCCATTTCATAATGGCTAAGGGGACACTGAATCAAGAAGACATAACAATTCTTAATATATATGCACCAAACCAAGGAGCACCAAAATATATAAGACAGCTACTTATTGATCTTAAAACAAAAACTGACGAAAACACAATCATACTTGGAGACCTCAATACACCACTGACGGCTCTAGATCGGTCATCCAAACAGAGAATCAATAAAGACACAGTGGCCTTAAACAAAACACTAGAGCATCTGGATATGATAGACATCTACAGGACATTTCATCCCAAAGTAACTGAGTATACATTTTTCTCCAGTGTACATGGATCATTATCAAGAATTGACCATATGCTGGGCCACAGAAACAACATCAGCAAATTCAGAAAAATCAAAGTTGTACCAAACATATTTTCTGATCATAAAGCTTTGAAACTAGAATTCAACTGCAAAAAGGAGGAAAAAAATCCCACAAAAATGTGGAAACTAAACAACATACTTTTAAAAAATGAATGGGTCAAAGAAGAAATAAGTGCAGAGATCAAAAGATATATACAGACTAATGAAAATGACAATATGACATATCACAATCTATGGGATGCAGCAAAAGCAGTGATAAGAGGGAAGTTCATATCACTTCAGGCATATATGAACAAACAAGAAAGAGCCCAAGTGAACCATTTAACTTCCCACCTTAAGGAACTAGAAAAAGAAGAACAAAGACAACCCAAAGCCAGCCGAAGAAAGGAGATAATAAAAATCAGAGCAGAAATAAATAAATTAGAGAACAGAAAAACTATAGAAAAAATTAATAGAACAAGGAGATGGTTCTTTGAAAAGATCAGCAAAATTGACAAACCCTTGGCAAGGAAAAAAGAGAAAGAACTCATATAAACAAAATCCAAAATGAAAGAGGAGAAATCACCACGGACACCGTAGATATACAAAGAATTATTGTAGAATACTATGAAAAACTTTATGCCACTAAATTCAACAACCTAGAAGAAATGGATAAATTTCTAGAAAAATACAACCTTCCTAGACTGAATAAAGAAGAAGCAGAAAGCCTAAACAGACCTATCAGTAGAGAAGAAATAGAAAAAAACCATTAAAAACCTCCCCAAAAATAAAAGTCTAGGCCCTGACGGCTATACCAGCAAATTTTATCAAACATTCAAAGAAGACTTGGTTCCCATTCTACTCAAAGTCTTCCAAAAAATTGAAGAAGAAGCAATACTTCCAAACACATTTTATTAGGCCAACATAACTCTCATACCAAAACCAGGCAAGGATGGCACAAAAAAAGAAAACTACAGACCAATATCTCTAATGAATACAGATGCTAAAATACTAAACAAAATACTAGCAAATCGAATACAACAACGTATTAAAAAATAATACATCATGATCAAGTAGGATTCATCCCAGAATCTCAAGGATGGTTCAACAAACGTAAAACGGTTAACGTAATACACCATATCAACAAAACAAAGAACAAAAACCACATGATCTTATCAATAGACGCAGAAAAGGCTTTCGATAAAATACAACACAATTTTATGTTTAAGACTCTCAACAAAATGGGTATAGAAGAAAAATATTTCAACATGATAAAGGCCATATATGATAAACCATCAGCTAACATCATATTAAATGGCACTAACATGAAGGCTTTCCTTCTTAAATCAGGAACAAGGCAGGGTTGTCCACTCTCTACACTCTTATTTAATGTGGTACTAGAGTTTCTAGCCAGAGCAATCAGACAAGGCAAAAAAATTAAAGGCATCCATATCAGAAAAGAAGAAGTAAAGGTATCACTTTTTGCAGATGATATGATCCTATACATCAAAAACCCCAAAGAATCCACAAAAAGACTACTAGAAACAATAAGCCAATACAGTAAGGTCGCAGGATACAAAATTAACATACAGAAGTCAATAGCCTTTCTATATGCCAACAATGAAACAAATGAGAAGAAACTCAAAAAAATAATCCCCTTCACGATTGCAACAAAAAAAATAAAATACTTAGGAATAAACATAACAAAGAATGTAAAGTACTTATATAATGAAAAATATAAACCATTGTTAAGGGAAATCAAAAAAGATATAATGAGATGGAAGAATATACCTTGTTCTTGGCTAGAAAGAATAAATATAATCAAGATTGCCATAATACCCAAAGCAATATACAAATTTAATGCAATTCTCATCAAACTTCCGAAGATGTTTTTTAAAGAAATAGAGCAAAAAATCATCAGATGTATATGGAACTATAAAAAACCCCGAATAGCCAAAGCAATCCTAAAGAAAAAGAATGAAGCTGGGGGCATTACAATACCTGACTTCAAACTATATCATAGGGCCACGACAATCAAAACAGCATGGTATTGGCAGAAAAGTAGATACTCAGATGAATGGAACAGAATAGAAAGTCCGGAAATAAAACCACACACACACATATATAATTATTTGAATATATATATATATATTCAAATAATTTTTGATAAAGGGGCCAAGAACACACAATGGAGAAAAGAAAGCCTCTTCAATAAATGGTGCTGGGAAAACTGGAAAGCCACATGCAAAAGAATGAAACTGGACTATAGTCTCTCCCCCTGTACAAAAATTAACTCAAAATGGATCAAAGATCTAAACATAAGACCTGAAACAATTAAGTACATAGAAGAAGACATAGGTACTCAACTCATGGACCTGGGTTTTAAAGAGCATTTTATGAATTTGACTCCACAGGCAAGAGAAGTGAAGGCAAAAATTAATGAATGGGACTACATCAGACTAAGAAGTTTTTGCTCAGCAAGAGAAACTGATAACAAAATAAACATAAGGCCAACTAAATGGGAAATAATATTTTCAAACAACAGCTCAGATAAGGGCCTAATATCCAAAATATACAAAGAACTCATAAAACTCAACAACAAACAAACAAACAATCCAATAAAAAAAATGGGAAGAGGATATGAATAGACACTTCTCCCAGGAAGAAATACAAATGGCCAACAGATATATGAAAAGATGCTCATCTTCTTTAGCTATTAGAGAAATGCAAATCAAAACGGCAATGAGATACCACCTCACACCTGTTCGATTAGCTGTTATTAGCAAGACAGGTAATAGCAAATGTTGGAGAGGCTGTGGAGAAAAAGGAACCCTCATACACTGTTGGTGGGAATGTAATGTAGTACAACCATTATGGAAGAAAGTATGGTGGTTCCTCAAAAAACTGAAAATAGAACTACCTTATAACCCAGCAATCCCTCTACTGGGTATATATCCCAAAAACTCAGAAACATTGATACATAAAGACACATGCAGCCCCATGTTTATTGTAGAATTGTTCACAGTGGCCAGGACATGGAAACAACCAAAAAGCCCATCAATAGATGACTGGATAAAGAAGATGTGGCACATATACTCTATGGAATACTACTCAGCCATAAGAAATGATGACATCGGAACATTTACAGCAAAATCGTGGGATCTTGATAACATGATACGAAGTGAAATAAGTAAATCAGAAAAAACCAGGAACTATATTATTCCATACGTAGGTGGGACATAATAGTGAAACTAAGAGACATTGATCAGAGTGTGGTGGTTACGGGGGGGAGGGGGGAATGGGAGAAAAAAAGGGGGTGGGGAGGGGCACAAAGAATACAAGATAGAAGGTGACAGAGGACAATCTGACTTTGGGTGGTGGGTATGTAACATAATTGAACGACAAGATAACCTGGACTTGTTATCTTTGAATATATGTATTTTGATTTATTGATGTCACCCCATTAAAAAAATAAAATTAAAAAAAAAGAAAAGATATTCATATTCTCTGAGAACTTAGCCCTAGTTCCTGAGCTTTCATAAAAGCAGAAATGTACATGACAAGAAAGCACAGAATAGTGGTTAAATATGGGCTGTGGGGTCCTCCTGCCTGAGCTCCATCCAGCAATTAGAACTAGGTGACCTTGGGGAAACTGTGTAAATGGTTTGTGCCTTAGTTTCCCCATCAGTGAAACCAGGATAATAACAGTGCCAACCTAAGGTTGTTGTTTTCTGTGTTGATATTTTTACTGCTCCAGGAAACAGTGTCAGGTGCACAGAAAGTGCCCAGAAGTGTTGGAGGAATAAATGAAAAATGAAAATAAATGATAACTTTTAGGTCCCAGATGGTGGGTCCTAAAAGAGGAAGGTGTTGACACTATCTTGCAGGTCACAAAATAGCCAGTTAATTCCAGCCAATGATGACTCTGCTCAAGCATGAATCTGTGGGATCCCAGCCCTTACCAGACAGAAGTGAGGATCACAGCCATGGTAGCCAGTGCTGCCTTTGCAGGGGCAGAGACATCGGTGAGCCAAGTCCTCAGCACAGTGAGCTCATGTTCCGGTGGAGAAGATGGCAAGTAGACACATTAATAATACAATGTCAGGAAGTGGACGGAATCAGTAAGGCCAGTGAGACAGACAGTAGGACAGCAATCTTGTGAATTTGAGTAAGAAAACATTATAGTCATCATTATGCAAGAAGTATTTATTGTGCATATTTCAAATGGAGTTACGTCTATAAAATATGTCTGGATAAGTGCAAACCTTTCTGTTAGCTCATTACATTTTTTTTAATTATTTTATTTTATTTTTTATGGGGTGACATCAATAAATCAGAATACATATATTCAAAGATAACAAGTCCAGGTTATCTTGTCATTCAATTATGTTGCATACCCACCACCCAAAGTCAGATTGTCCTCTGTCACCTTCTATCTTGTTTTCTTTGTGCCCCTCCCCACTCCCTATCCCTCTCCCATTCCCCCCTCCCCCCCGTAACCACCACACTCTTATCAATGTCTCTTAGTTTCACTATTATGTCCCAC
Source organism: Saccopteryx bilineata (assembly GCF_036850765.1). Taxonomy (NCBI): domain Eukaryota; kingdom Metazoa; phylum Chordata; class Mammalia; order Chiroptera; family Emballonuridae; genus Saccopteryx; species Saccopteryx bilineata. The sequence goes on from NW_027095444.1 coordinate 27,386, forward strand.
CTACGTATGGAATAATACAGTTCCTGGTTTTTTTCTGATTTACTTATTTCGCTTCGTATCATGTTATCAAGATCCCATGATTTTGCTGTAAATGTTCCGATGTCATCATTTCTTATGGCTGAGTAGTATTCCATAGAGTATATGTGCCACATCTTCTTTATCCAGTCATCTATTGACGGGCTTTTTGGTTGTTTCCATGTCCTGGCCACTGTGAACAATGCTGCAATAAACATGGGGCTGCATGTGTCTTTACGTATCAATGTTTCTGAGTTTTTGGGATATATACCCAGTAGAGGGATTGCTGGGTCATAAGGTAGTTCTATTTTCAGTTTTTTGAGGAACCACCATACTTTCTTCCATAATGGTTGTACTACTTTACATTCCCACCAACAGTGTATGAAGGTTCCTTTTTCTCCACAGCCTCTCCAACATTTGCTATTACCTGTCTTGCTAATAACAGCTAATCGAACAGGTGTGAGGTGGTATCTCATTGTCGTTTTGATTTGCATTTCTCTAATAGCTAAAGAAGATGAGCATCTTTTCATATATCTGTTGGCCATTTGTATTTCTTCCTGGGAGAAGTGTCTATTCATATCCTTTTCCCATTTTTTTTATTGGATTGTTTGTTTGTTTGTTGTTGAGTTTTATGAGTTCTTTGTATATTTTGGATATTAGGCCCTTATCTGAGCTGTTGTTTGAAAATATTATTTCCCATTTAGTTGGCTTTCTGTTTATTTTGTTATCAGTTTCTCTTGCTGAGCAAAAACTTCTTAGACTGATGTAGTCTCATTCATTAATTTTTGCCTTCACTTCTCTTGCCATTGGAGTCAAATTCATAAAATGCTCTTTAAAACCCAGGTCCCTGAGTTGAGTACCTATGTCTTCTTCTATGTACTTAATTGTTTCAGGTCTTATGTTTAGATCTTTGATCCATTTTGAGTTAATTTTTGTACAGGGGGAGAGACTGTAGTCCAGTTTCATTCTTTTGCATGTGGCTTTCCTGTTTTCCCAGCACCAATTATTGAAGAGGCTTTCTTTTCTCCATTCTGTGTTGTTGGCCCCTTTATCAAAAATTATTTGAATATATATATGTGGTTTTATGTCTGGACTTTCTATTCTGTTCCATTGGTCTGAGTGTCTATTTTTCTGCCAATACCATGCTGTTTTGATTGTCGTGGCCCTATAATAGAGTTTGAAGTCAAGTATTGAAATGACCCGAGCTTCATTCTTTTTCTTTAGTATTGCTTTGGCTATTCGAGGTTTTTTATAGTTCCATATAAATCTGATGATTTTTTGCTCTATTTCTTTAAAAAATGTCATTGGAAATTTGATGGGAATTGCATTAAATTTGTATATTGCTTTGGGTAATATAGCCATCTTGATTATATTTATTCTTCCTAGCCAAGAACAAGGTATATTCTTCCATCTCATTATATCTTTTTCGATTTCCCTTAACAATGGTTTATATTTTTCATTATATAAGTACTTTACATTCTTTGTTATGTTTATTCCTATGTATTTTATTTTTTTTGTTGCAATCGTGAAGGGGATTATTCTTTTGAGTTCCTTCTCAGTTGTTTCATTGCTGGCATATAGAAAGGCTATTGACTTCTGTATGATAATTTTGTATCCTGCGACCTTACTTTATTGGCTTATTGTTTCTAGTAGTCTTTTTGTGGATTCTTTGGGGTTTTCGATGTATAGGATCATAACATCTGCAAAAAGTAATACCTTTACTTCTTCTTTTCCGATATGGATGCCTTTTATTTCTTTGTCTTGTCTGATTGCCCTGGCTAGAACCTCTAGTACCACATTAAATAAGAGTGTAGAGAGTGGACAACCCTGTCTTGTTCCTGATTTAAGGGGGAAAGCCTTCAGTTTTATACCATTTAATATGATGTTAGCTGATGGTTTATCATATATGCCCTTTATCATGTTGAGATATTTTCCTTCTATACCCATTTTGTTGAGAGTCTTAAACATAAAATTGTGTTGTACTTTATCGAAAGCCTTTTCTGCATCTATTGATAAGATCATGTGGTTTTTGTTCTTTGTTTTGTTGATATGGTGTATTACATTAACCGTTTTACGTATGTTGAACCATCCTTGAGATTCTGGGATGAATCCTACTTGATCATGATGTATTATTTTTTTAATATGTTGTTGTATTCGATTTGCTAGTATTTTGTTTAGTATTTTAGCATCTGTATCCATTAGAGATATTGGTCTGTAGTTTTCTTTTTTTGTGCCATCCTTGCCTGGTTTTGGTATGAGGGTTATGTTGGCCTCATAAAATGTGTTTGGAAGTATTGCTTCTTCTTCAGTTTTTTGAAAGACTTTGAGTAGAATAGGAACCAAGTCTTCTTTGAATGTTTGATAAAATTCGCTGGTATAGCCGTCAGGGCCTAGACTTTTATTTTTGGGGAGGTTTTTAATGGTTTTTTCTATTTCTTCTCTACTGATAGGTCTGTTTAGGCTTTTTGCTTCTTCTTGACTCAGTCTAGGAAGGTTGTATTGTTCTAGGAATTTATCCATTTCTTCTAGGTTGTTGAATTTAGTGGCATAAAGTTTTTCATAGTATTCTACAATAATTCTTTGTATATCTACGGTGTCCGTGGTGATTTCTCCTCTTTCATTTTGGATTTTGTTTATATGAGTTCTTTCTCTTTTTTCCTTGGTAAGTCTTGCCAAGGGTTTGTCAATTTTGTTGATCTTTTCAAAGAACCAGCTCCTTGTTCTATTAGTTTTTTCTATAGTTTTTCTGTTCTCTAATTTATTTATTTCTGCTCTGATTTTTATTATCTCCTTTCTTCGGCTGGTTTTGAGTTGTCTTTGTTCTTCTTTTTCTAGTTCCTTAAGGTGGGAAGTTAAGTGGTTCACTTGGGCTCTCTCTTGTTTGTTCATATATGCCTGAAGTGATATGAACTTCCCTCTTATCACTGCTTTTGCTGCATCCCATAGATTGTGATATGTCGTATTGTCATTTTCATTAGTCTGTATATATCTTTTGATCTCTGCACTTATTTCTTCTTTGACCCATTCATTTTTTAAAAGTATGTTGTTTAGTTTCCACATTTTTGTGGGATTTTTTTCCTGTTTTTTTGCCGTTGAATTCTAGTTTCAAGGCTTTATGATCAGAAAATATGCTTGGTAGAACTTCAAGTTTTCTGAATTTGCTGATGTTGTTTTTGTGGCCCAACGTATGGTCAATTCTTGATAATGATCCATGTACACTGGAGAAAAATGTATACTCAGTTACTTTGGGATGAAATGTCCTGTAGATGTCTATCATATCCAGGTGCTCTAGTGTTTTGTTTAAGGCCACTATGTCTTTATTGATTCTCTGTTTGGATGACCGATCTAGAGCCGTCAGCGGTGTATTGAGGTCTCCAAGTATGATTGTATTTTTGTCAGTTTTTGTTTTAAGATCAATAAGTAGCTGTCTTATATATTTTGGTGCTCCTTGGTTTGGTGCATATATATTAAGAATTGTTATGTCTTCTTGATTCAGTGTCCCCTTAGCCATTATGAAATGGCCATTTTTGTCTCTGAGTACTTTTCCTGTCTTGTAGTCAGCATTATCCGATATGAGTATTGCTACACCTGCTTTTTTTTGGATGTTATTTGCTTGGAGTATTGTTTTCCAGCCTTTCACTTTGAATTTGTTTTTATCCTTGTTACTTAGATGAGTTTCCTGTAGGCAGCATACAGTTGGATTTTCTTTTTTAATCCATTCTGCTACTCTGTGCCTTTTTATTGGTGAGTTTAATCCGTTTACATTTAGTGTAATTATTGATGCTTGTGAGTTCCCTATTGCCATTTTATATCTTGCTTTCTGTTATTTTTGTGTCTTTTTTGATCCTTCTCTTTCGTTTTTCTATCTTTTGTTTTTATTTGGTTGTATTCCATACATCTTTCCTCTGTTGCTATCTTTTTTATCTCATGTGCTTCTGTGGTGGTTTTTTCAATGGTGGTTACCTTTGAGTAATGAAAAGGGTCCCTACCCTGTTCATTGTAGCGAACTATTTTGTGAGTACTTTTGCACTCCATCGTCCTTTGCTACTGTTAATCTCCATCTTCTCCCCCTCTTTCTTTTTGTTGTTGTCACAGTTTAAATTTGGTTTTATTGTGTTCTTCTTGGAGCTTTTACTTGTGGCTCTGTTTTTTTTTTTGTTCTTTGTATCTGATTGGAGAACCCCCTTTAGTAATTCCTGGAGTGGGGGTTTTCTGATGATAAATTCCCTCATCTTTTCTGTATCTGTGAATGTTTTTATTTCTCCTTCGTATTTGAAGGATAGCTTTGATGGGTATAGTATTCGTGGCTGAAAGTTCCTCTCTTTCAGGACTTTAAATATTGGGGTCCACTCTCTTCTAGCTTGTAGAGTTTCTGCTGAGAAATCTGATGATAATCTAATGGGCCTTCCTTTATATGTTGTATTCTTCTTTTCCCTGACTGCCTTGAGAATTTTTTCTTTGCTGTTGGTTTGTGCCAATTTCATTATGATATGCCTTGGAGTAGGTTTGTTGGGGGTAAGAAAACTTGGAGTTCTGTTTGCTTCTTGAACTTGAGGCTTTAGTTCTTTCCACAGGCTTGGGAAGTTCTCATCTATTATTTGTTTGAGTATGTTCTCCATTTCATTTTCTCTCTCTTCTCCCTCTGATATACCTATTATTCTTATGTTATTCTTTTTGATGGAGTCAGATAATTCTTGTAGGGCTATCTCATTTTTTTTAATTTTTGAGTCTCTTTCTTCTTCTCTCTGTTGTGCCTCAAGTTGCTTGTCTTCTATTTCACTAATCCTCTCTTCTATCTGACCTGTTCTATTAGCTAAGCTTGTTACTTCGTTTTTCAGCTCGTGAATTGAGTTTTTCATCTCTGTTTGATTTGTTTTTATAGTTTCAATTTCCTTGGACATATATTCTTTGTGTTCATTGAGTTGTTTTCTGAGCTCCCTAAATTGCCTTTCTGTGTTTTCTTGTATATCTCGGAGGATTTTTAGGATTTCTATCTTGAATTCTCTGTCATTTAGCTCCAAGGTTTCCAATATATTAAATTTTTTCTCCATAGATTTTTCCTCATCTAGCTGTGTTACCTCTCTTTCTTTTGTATCCATGATATTCGATTTTCTCTTCCTTAATGGCATCTGAGGGTGGTTTTGTTGATAGTATTAATGAGATTTAATAAAGAATAAAAGGTTAAAAAATAATAAAAAATTAAAAAATCGAAAAGAGTTGTTTTTTTAAAAAAAATTAATAATGAAATAAAGAAAAATAAAATAAAATAAAAATTAAAAAAAAGGAAATTATTCCCCCCCTCCTTTTTTCCTCTCCTCTTTTCTCCCCTCTTTCTTGAGAAAATCTTGTGGTGGACTGTGAATTATAACAAACAATGCCTGTGATGGAGGGCCTGAATTGGGGAAAAGTAATAAAGGGGCAAAAAAAAAAAAGAAAAAAAAAGAGCGTATTGACCCACAAAAAGCAAATAAGGAAAAAATTTGGGTCAAGAATAAAATAATTTGCTTTTAGGTGTTGGTTGTCTAAGAGTTATGATGAGAGGAATAAGAGGAAAACGGAAAAATGGAGGGACAAATTAAAAAATTACTATTGTATTTAGTGGAACAAGAACTAGATAATATGGAGAGCCAGGGATGGGAGCACTCCTAGTGAGTTAAAAAGGTGAAGTAAAAAAAACCCAAAATGCCACAAACATAAGTTTGAGTCCCAGATAAGATAATTTGTTTGTTATTGAGGTTTGAATGAGAGGAGATGTAAAGGAGAAAGGAAGAAACTAATATAGAGGGAGAAAAGAAAGAGAGAGATAGAAAAAAAGAGGGAACCACTAAAAGAAGAAAAAAGAAAGGAGAGAGAGAGAGAGAGAGAGAGTTAAGGGTTTTGGAGTGCAACCCTCATAGAGAGAAAGGAAGAGAAGAGAAAAGAAAATGGGAGATGTAACACTTATGGGTAGTATAGTTCAAGGAGAGGAGAGAGTAAGACCGGTAGAGAGTTAATCAGCCAAATTGGAGGAGGAAAAAAAAGTATCAAGAATGAAGATAAGAGAAACAAACGAACAAATATAATAAAATGGAATAGTTTATAAAGTCTGCAGATTATTCTTGATTTTGAGAGGTTATCTTCTTGCTTTTTCTTTTCTCTCCCTCTTCCTGGTCGGTGACTCTGTACCCCGGGTTCTGCCCCTTTGGCACGCTCAGGTGGATGTTTGCAGTTGATAAGTCTCTATGGCAATGTCATGTATTGTGCTTTAGTCTCGTTGGCAGTCGAAGCTCATTAGCATTTATAGGCTCCGACAGTGAGAGAGTCCGTGTTCCTGGAGCCTTTCTCCTAGACTTTCCTTCCTCAATTAGTAGCCTGATAATCCAGCTATGGGGTTGCTGCTGCCTCTGCCTGGATAGTAAGAGGCTCAAAAGCCGGCAACTCCCCACTCTATTTCCATTCAGCACAGGGCTCTGGGTAAGTCTCAGTCAGTCAGAGCTGCTAGCATAATCAGGCGGGCTTTCCGCCCACTCAAAGACCTCTGTCTCTGCCACTCTGTCCGGTAACACAAGTGGGCGCCCACTTCCGGGTCGCTTGGAGGAAACTCTCACTCACTGTCTGCAACCAGGATATCCGGCCAGCAGTCTCACGCTCTGAGTGAAACCCCCAACCGCAGGGAAAAGTTGCAGCGTTGGAATTGAGTCTCGCTCCGTCCCCGTGCGTGGCTTTTGCAAGGCGCTGGGGGGGGCCCACGATTCCGCTTTGGCCCACACAAAGGCCCCTGACTCTGCCCCTCTGTGCGATAACACGGGCGTGCACTGCCGAGGTACTCGGAGGAATCGCTCACTCCTTATCTGCGCACGCAAACCAGGATATGAGGCCGGCCACGTTTCCCTCTGAGTGAAACACCCTCCAGCACGGAAAATCTCCACCATTGGAATTAGTTCTCACTCCCTCCCATGCGTGTCTTTTCTAGGGCACTGGGGCTGCCCAGAGACTCTGCCTTCAGCCCACAGAAAGGCCTCTGACCCTGCCTCTTCGTGGGGCAACACGGGCACCCACTCTCGGGGCCTAGGAAGAAATTCTTGCCCACTAACTGCGCACCGACCAGGAGAACGGGTAAAATGGCCGCTCTGCTTGTCTTTCTTTGTTTGGGTTTGGCACGAGTGTTAGCTTGTATTGCCCGGGTTGCCACAGGATCAGATTTTCCTCGGCTTGGATCTCCGTGCCACAGCCTGGTTCGGCCGTTTGTGCCCAGCCTGGATCTATTCACCCCCTTTGCCCGCCTCAGTTTCTATATTCACAATTACCAGAGAAAGCCGCCCTCTTTAGGTTAGTGAGGAAGGCGGAGCATTTCTTACTCCCTATTTCCTTCGGGGTTTGGTTATATATTTAGCCAATTTTTCACTCAATCATACCTTTGGGTGTATTGCAAAGCATCTGGAAGCTCCAAGTATAGGTTTTTCTGTTTCTGGTTGAAGATCTTGTTGAGTTTGGGGGGAGATTTATCGGTATCGCTTCCTACCCCGCCATTACTCTGACATCATCACATTACTTCTTTTTATAATAGGAACATGCTTCTGTTGTTGCATCTACTGCTATTTCTCACTTGCTTTCTGGTGCCAGCATCGCTTCCCTTTTTATAGTATCATTCTTAGACTCCAGGATTCACACAGAGCAGGGTTTTCTGGTCACATTTTACAATTAGTTACTTTGCCACTGCGATATATTTTTTCCTTTTTCTTTCAGTTTTCAAGGGTTGGTACTGTAATGTTTTCAGGGACCTAGAGGACACACACTTAACAAACCCTAATGTAAATTATGAGTCTTACAGTCATGAACCTTTTGGTTATTTGATGTATTAGAATGCTGGAAACAGGGAGAGACAGTCAGACAGACTCCCGCATGCGCCCGACCGGGATCCACCTGGCACGCCCACCAGGGGCAACGCTCTGCCCACCAAGGGGCGATGCTCTGCCCATCCTGGGCATCACCATGTTGTGACCAGAGCCACTCTAGCGCCTGAGGGAGAGGCCACAGAGCCATCCCCAGTGCCCGGGCCATCTTTGCTCCAATGGAGCCTTGGCTGCGGGAGGGGAAGAGAGAGACAGAGAGGAAAGCACGGTGGAGGGGTGGAGAAGCAAATGGGCGCCTCTCCTGTGTGCCCTGGCCGGGAATCAAACCCGAGTCCTCTGCACGCTAGGCCGACGCTCTACCGCTGAGCCAACTGGCCAGGGCCCTAGAATGAATTCTTAAACTGATAAAAACACATTGCATGATTTCCAAACTTTCTTAACATACTTGTACTAGAAAGTGTTCTCCAGGGACACAGGACTGAGAGGCTGCATACATAGAAATGTTTATATAAGGAGTTGGCTGACATGAACGTGAAGCTTGAGAAGTCTCAGGATCTGCAGATGTTGAGCTGGAAACTCAGGAGGGCTGACAGTGTGACTGCAGGACACTCTTGAGGCCACAAAAAAGAAACATGTCTTCAAGTATCTCAATCCCTAATGCATGTAGTTTGACTGTGGTGGCTTATGAAAGTATCCTTCAGATACAATATTTCTGTTTTATTCATGGGCTGATTCCAGAATTCACAAAGTCCACCTTCTGTTTAGTGACGGACCCCAGTGTCCATCGTATCCTCCTATTCATGCCCTTGAACTCTCTCTAAAAGGAGTGGACAACCTTCCTGGGAAAACACTGCAGATAACACAAGCTATGCCCGTGGTTACTTTAAAAAGAATTAATAACTTTAACAGAGCCAGAGTGAGTATCAATTTTTACTTTTCTTGCATTTGATGATTAACCATGTTCAAGAACTATCCTGTCCTAGATTGGCATATATTAAAGCATCCAGGCTGCTCAGCACTGCACAGCTGGAATTTATAATAAAGAAGTATCATAATTACTACAGGTTGAAGTCCCCCTCCCAAAAAAAAGATATGTTGAAATCGTAAATCAGAATGCCAGCCCTGGCTGGATAGCTTGGTTGGTTGGAGCAACGTCCTAAAGCACAGAGGCACAAAGGCTGCCGGTTTGGTCCCCAGTCAGGGCACACACAGAAACAGGTTGAAGTTTTTCTTTCTCTCTCCTTTCATCTTTCATTAAAATCAATAAATAATTTTTTTTGTATTTTTCTGAAGCTGGAAACGAGGAGAGACAGACAGACTCCCGCATGTGCCTGACCAGGATCCACCCGGCACACCCACCAGGGGAGATGCTATGCCCACCAGAGGGTGATGTTCTGCCCCTCCAGGGCATCGCTCTGCCATGAACAGAGCCACTCTAGCACCTGGGGCAGAGGCCAAGGAGCCATCCCCAGCGCCCGGGCCATCTTTGCTCCAATGGAGCCTTGGCTGCGGGAGGGGAAGAGAGAGACAGAGAGGAAAGGGGGGTGGAGAAGCAAATGGGCACTTCTCCTATGTGCCCTGGCCAGGAATCAAACCCGGTTCCCCTGCACACCAGGCCGACGCTCTACCACTGAGCCAGCCAGCCAGGGCCTAAAATATTTTTTTAAAAAGGAATCATAACGACATATTCATGCAGAATCTCATTCCCTTTTCATCGGTGAGGGACTTTGTCCTGGGAGTTTCTGGAACATCAAGAGTCGTGTATGCGGTGGACCTGAATTGTGCTGCTCAAAGGAAGTCCTTGCTTGGAAACTTGACCAGACAGGTAAGGCCTGCCAGGTCGTGAAGCAAATGCTCATCTGCGGGTCTGTTTCTTTCATGTTCCTGTTTATGGAATGGAAGGAGTGTTCAGGGGTCTTCAGGAGGGGGTGACAGTTGAGAATGCTGAGCTCTTCTGGGAAGTACATCTACTGAGGAATGCATGGCCTCCCTGAGGTGTGGGCATGGGCCACTCCCTTTTCCTTCCCTTTGGTTTGTTTTTGTCCTGAAATGGCTGTGGCATTGTTATTACTATTATTATTATCGCGACAGAGACAGGGACAGACAGGGACAGACAGACAGGAAAGGAGAGAGATGAGAAGCATCAGTTTTTCACTGCAGCATGTTAGTTGTTTATTGATTGCTTTCTCATATGTGCCTTGATGGGGGGGAGTGTACAGCAGAGTGAGTGACCCCTTACTCAAGCCAGCGATCTTATGACCTTGCTCAAACCAGAGGAACTCGTGCTCAAGCCAGGGATCTCAGGGTTTACCAACCTGGGTCCTCCGTGTCCCAGTCCCTCACTTTCTCCACTGCTCCAGGCTGTGACATTATTTCGAAGTGCAGTATGTGTGTGCTCAGTGTAGAGACTTCTGACATGAATATGTTCCCGATGGCCACAGTCTGTGCAATGGGAAGAAAGATGCTGAGGACTGTTACCCTGAGGTGCACGGTGGCCCTTTCATTTCCCCTCGGGGTGAGGTCCATGGAGAAGGCGGCGGCCACGTGGCTCACGTGGACACGCTGCGAATCGCAGGGAGGGTGTGTCCTCGGGGCCACGTGGTCCGTGGTTTCTTTAGTCCGTGGAGGTGACTGTACTGTCGTAGGAAAGTAGGGATTTTTTTAGGTGAAGACGGCTGTCTACTGGGGTTTTCTGTTTAGTTTCTGTGTTGGATGGCATTACAGTCTGAGATACCCTCGTTACATCTCTGTGGTTTGAAGTCCGTCCACGGCGGCCGTATTCCATGACATGGCGATTTTGAGAGTAATTTGTAGGGTTCAGCTGGGGACGACGTGGGCCCATCGTCAGTGGTCCACAGAATGTGAGGGTTACTTCGTTGTAGTCGCATTACAGGATACTTTCTCCCGATTGGATTTCAGGGCCATCAGTGAGGGCAGTGAGTTTTAGGACCCTCAGCAATTCCTTGTGGTGACTGATGTCCCAGGTTGTCCTGTCTTTCTGCCGGTGGCTGAGTGTCCTATTTGCATATTTGCAGCCAGGCCGGGACAATCTGCCCCCACCTCTGGAAGGCTGCTGTCAGTGTGGAGTCATTCTCTTTCATGTTGCTTCTTCTAAGACAGGGTTTTCACAGTCATTCATTTCCATGTTAAGAGAATTGTGTTGTTATTTTATAACACGTGTCTGCATTGAAAATGATGCTTTTCTTGGCCTTTTCAGTTGGAGCATTGTCTGAAAGTGAGCTGGTTGCCAGTTCTCTCCGCGGTAAGGGAAGATACAGCAATAGAGTCATGTTCCTGTCTTTTTCTTTCTCTGTCTCTCTCTCACTCTTTTTCTATCTCTGTAGTTGATACACTGAATATATTTCTGTTAGTTATTTTTTTCCCGAGATATAGAGACACAAAGGAACAGGGAGGAAGGTAGGCGAAGAAGAGGGAGGGAGATAGATGAGAAGCCTTAATGTACTTTTGGCACCTTTTTGTTTTGACAGAGACAAAAAAAGAGAGAGACAGAATGAGGGACAGATAGGGATTGATAGAAAGGGAGAGAGATCAGAAACATTATTTGTTGTGTCATCTTAGTTGTTCACTGATTACTTTCTCATATGTGCCTTGACGGGGGGTGGGATGGGTGTGGGAGTTCTTTAGCAGAGCAAGTGACCCTTGCTGAAGCTAGTGACCTTGATTTCAAAATAGCGACTATGGGTCATGTCTATGATCCCACGTTCAAGCTGGTGACTTTGGGGTGTTGAAACTGGGTCATCTACATACTGGGTCTGATCCTCTATCCACTGTGGCACCACCTTGTCAAGCCATTATGGTACCTTTCTTGTTCATTGATCACTTTCTGATAAGTACCTAGGTAAATGGCTTTGCAGTCAGGAACAAAGCTCTAATATCCTGCTCTGTCACCTCTCCTCTGTTCTTCTGGGTTCCTGATCTGGATGGTGTCTGGGTATCATCTTTGAATGTGAGGTTCTTTGACTTCAAGTGTGTTTTGCAGCATTATTAAGGGATGAGGATATGTGTCTGGAGTCTTTACACTGGTTAAGCTGTCTTGGTTCTGCTGAGCTTTCTTCATCGAGTTAGTTACCTCAGAAGTGGTACAACAGCATCCTCTCTTATCTCTGTGTTATTCTTTCTGTCACTATAATCCACACTGCTATGGAGTTTGCTTTTCCAGAATGACACCATAGACAAGGTCCCTTGTGGGAGAAACACAACTTTTTGGGCTGCCATCATGTGGGCATTCTGGGATTTGTGCCGACACCGTCTCTTCCTGTGGGACCCCTGGATTCCCCGCGGGGCTGGACCCCGGCAGTGGGTTTTGGTGAACAGGGTGAATATGGACAAAGTTGTGAAGGTCCCGCAGGGCCTGCATGTTCCCAGCCCCCCCATGTGTGCATGCCCTTGTTTTCATTCGGTCAAAGGCTCGGGCACAGGGTAGCACCCGCTTGTCCACCCACAAAGACCCCGTTCCTGTGCAATGGGACCCCACTCTGTACACTGAGATGCACAGGCCGCTTAGTGCATCGTCAGAGTAAGGAGTGTGCATGCGCCTTACGGGAGCGCTCCTGTGCTGCCCTGTAGCCGAGTTTTCCTGTACTTCACAGAGTCCCATGCCGTCATTTCCACGTGCTTTGGGTGTCTCCTGTTCTCCTAATTCAGGGGACTGAGATTGTCTATCACAAGAGTGGCATCATGCCGAGATGGGCTGTTTGCTTGGTTCCTAGGACTCTGGACTCTTGGGAAAGGACGTCTGTTTTCTGGGAAGAGCGACAGCTTACGTGACATGGCTGTGTCATTTCCGAGGTCATTCTTTTCCTAGTCCTGTTAGGAAAGAGATGTCCTGTGTCAGGGTCCTCCATTCTCTCCTATTGAGAAGTTGTCATGGTCTCAGTTATGCTGTAATTCAGTGTGTCTTTGGGATCCCTGGTTGAGTGAAGGCTGCCTAAGACATTTAATAAAACCTTTTTTTTTTTTGGTGTTCTCTAGCGGAGATCTTGAGAATAACACATTTTAAAGGGGTCGTGTCTTACAGTCTCTTGGCATCAGTATGTGATTATGACCATAAGCAGTTAAGGTTTCTTACAGGATCAATGTCTGAAAATGATTTTATTACATGACAATTCAGTATGTTGATGATCCCATGTTCTTTGCTCAGAAGAAGATGGTGCTGAGAAGAAACACTGCCTTTGTTTCCTTATCAGAGGCAGGAAGGAGAGGCCAATGAAGATTCAAAGGTATAATATTTTTACTTTACTTAACTGCTGTATTACAGACATGGAGGTAATGTTTAATGGAAAGGAAGTAATGTTTTGCTTCATTCTGTTCTCCTTTTCCATTGGGTGATGCACTCAGTGATGGAGTTGAGAGATTTTGTTAGTTTTGTCACTTTCTTCTGTGTCACTTTTAGTTTGGATATATGTTCTCAGATTTGGCTGGTACATACATACCTTGGTGCATGTCTTCATTTCTCCACTGTGTTCTTCAAATACTGAGTTGTCAATTCTTTGAGTAGGTTTAATTAATTATTTACCTTGCTTATTTATTTTCCTATTTTTCTCATTCATGTATGCAATGAATCATCTCATTTTTTTACTATTTTAATTTTTTCCTAATTTATTTATAGCTCTTCTTTTCCCAGGGGGAATCCAAGGGTCCCACAGGAAGAGATGGTGTCGGCACAAATTGAGTGAGAGAGCCAAATTCTTTTCTTTCTCTTTATTCTCTAGTTAGCATTTACTGCCAGGCATCTCTGCCAAATGCTAGTACAGCTCCTTTTTTATACACACACACCAAGTTACAATTACATGGTATTAATCATTGCTTCTGTTTCACTATGTTTACATGTTTCCAGATAACAGTTAATTTATATCTATAAACTACAAATCAGGTGGCAATTCACTCAAAGTACAACTATAAAATAACTTGAATAGCGATAACAACATTGGTAAAAGCTTTTAAAGGATTAGTGCTAACTAATAACTCAACTTTACTGTTGTTGTGAGTCAAGGGGCAGAGAGAGATTAACAGATGAAATCATTAAGGATTAGCAAAGGACCACCGCTTGCTCAGGCAAATGGCCTTGAGTTTATGCAGTGTCCTAACTTTTCTCACAAGTTTACAAAAGGCTTGCCCATTAAGAAATTGGCATAACATTAAGAGTAACTTTTACTTAAAGATATATAGAGTTCACTCGCAAAATAGCTTAGTAGCAACATAATTTCAGAAGACAATAATTGCTATTGCTTCTGTGGATCCCCCCACATTCCTCTCATTATGTGAAGAAAAAAATCTTGGAAAGTACACAAACCTCATGAGAGTGTCTCATTGAGAAAGCCCAGCAACTGCCTTCAGTCATAAAACAAGTCTCTTAGCAAAACATTCTTTTCTTGCTGACTGCATTCCCATCCCAAGCCATGCAATGGGCCATTCCATTACTCCTTTCCTAAGATTCTATTTTCTAGTCAAATTTTATTTATTTACTATATTCACACACTAGTTAAGTTCTAACTATATTCTTCTCAGAGTGTTCCACCATCTGCAGGTCAGGTAAGCAAGAAGAAAGAAAAGTTTTTCTACTCTATCACATGAAAAGTCTAGGGAGGAAAAAATGAAGAATTAAGTGAAGGCCAAAAGGTGCTCTGTGCACAGCCACTGCCTCCTACCCATTCACAAGTCACAATCTATTCTTTTTAACATGATTAATAAGAAGAAATTATCCTACAAACTTAACCCTTTATGAGGGATATCATAGCCAGCCTCTTATGTTTAAGAGCCCAGTTCAAGGGGCTTACAGGATTTTCTGTGGAACTCACACCCTCTGTCTCATTTCCAAAAAATTACTACAAATCTAAAGGGAAAGCACGGTACTATTATTTCTGTGCCATAAATAATAGCACACATCCAGACAAGGGGGGATATAAGGCCAGATTAATTCAAAAAGTCAAAGGGGGAGGTATCGTTGTGTCTCTCTTTTGGGTGACTTTGTCAACCTGCAGCCATTGGTCTTCTCTGCTGTGACTTTGTCAATCAGCAGATTTTGATCCTCTTCTGCTGTGAACTTGTGAGCCAGCAGTTGTGGGTCTTCTCCTGCTGTGACCTTGTCAGCCAACAGTCGTTGATCAGCTCCCGACATTCTTTGTTTTTGATTTCTGGTTTACAGTTATCTTTTTTTATTTCTGTGTTTGCTTTTATGTGCATATGCATACATATAAGTTAATAGTTTTGCCATTTGCTTTCATTGGTCTGCCCATTCACTTACTATTATATTGGTCAGTGTTACTTTTGAATCCAGTGTGAGTGTGCCCTTGAAGTACTGCAGGTGTCCTCGGCAGTCTTTTGTTTGGCTCAGAAGCCTTCCTGCGCCTATGGCTTCCTGGGTGTGAAGCTCACCCCTGTTCCCAGGGCGTGTGCTCATTGGACAAATGTATTGTGGCACTGTTCTGGTTATTAGCCTCTCTGTTTCTGGTGGGTTTGTTTGTGTGTTCTCTGTGTTCCTGTTCTTGTGAGCTTTTTATTTCACTATTCGATATTTGGAAGTTGCCATGAAGGGTTCTATGTCATTGTGTGTCATGTTGTTTCTTATATTTCCACCTGCAGGGTAGTTTGGAGTTCGGTCAACTCAGGTCGCTGCAACCTACAGTGTACCTCGACTGGGGAACTTAACAACAGAAGTTTATTTCTCAGTTCTGGAGCCTAGAAGTCCCAGATTACGGTGCAGGTCAACTCAGCTTCTCCTGAGGCCCCGTTCCTGGTTTGTAGGTGCATACCTTCTTCTGAGTCTGCAGGCAGAGAAGAACTCCCAGGATTGCTCCTCCTCTGATAGAATACCAATCCCATCAGATCATGGCCCCCTTATGACCTCATTTGACACTAACAATCCCCCTGAAGACCCCAGTCTCCAAATATCCCAGTGGAGGTTGTGGTTTCAACCTTGTGATTTAAAAGCAGAGTTGTTCGTTAAAAGCAGTGGACAGAGCTGAGGTTTTGTTGCTGTGCTCTCCTGTAGGAATGGTCCTCCCAGATCCAGCACAGGGTCTTTTTTTGTATTTTTTCTGAATTTGGAAATGGGGAGGCAGTCAGACAGGCTCCCGCATGCGCCCGACCGAAATCCACCCAGCACGCCCACCAAGGGGTGATGCTCTGCCACAATCAGAGCCACTCTAGCGCCTGAGGCAGAGGCCACAGAGCCATCCTCAGCACCTGGGCTAACTTTGCTCCAATGGAGCCTTGACTGTGGAAGGAGAAGTGAGAGACAGAGAGGAAGGAGAGGGGGAGGGGTGGAGAAGCAAATGGGTGCTTCTCCTGTGTGCCCTGGCCAGGAATCAAACCTGGGACTCCTGCATGCCAGGCCGATGCTCTACCACTGAGCCAACCAGCCAGGGCCTATGTTTATTCTTATAGATTGGCACAAACTCGGAGTTATCCCTGTGATAATGTCACTTGTTCCCCTGCTTTCTTGTGTGGGAAAGAGAGGGTTGAAGTTCAGCTCAGTCCTGGGAGCTCTGGGAGGTAGCTGGAGAGTATCCTGCCTTGGGGTGTAAATTTCCTCTGTCCCCTGTGGGCCTGGGGCCACCAGGCCAGCTTCTTTATCTTTGGGGAACTATTTTTAACTGGTTCAGTTGTTTTCTTTTGGTGAGGTTGCTTTTTATCCTTGTTACAAAAGTAGTACCTGTATATGTTCTCTGTGGAGAGTGAAGAGAAGACTGTCAACTCCCATTTTTATCTGCAGTGGGTTCAGGTGAATTCAGTTACTCGGTGCTCTGGCTGTGAAGGGCTGAAGCAGCCATGAGCACAGTGCCCACTGTGGTTACTGTCACTCTTCTCAGAGGGGGCAGAGGGTGAGACCCCAGGAACATGCTGGAATAACAAGCATTGGTCCTGAAACTTCCTCTGGGAGCCTGGACTTGATGAACACTAAGCATCTGTTTTGCTGGTGAATTAGGTGGAGCTGCATTGCTATTCTCTGAGGGGGCACTGGTTCCCAGGGGCACCAGGTCATCAGGTGTCCGGTGGGCATGCGTGTTGTATCTTGGCCCCGACCCCCCACTCATAGCATCATTTCACAGGCCTTGTGGTTTTATTAAATAAGAACATGCTTTTATTTAAACGAATTAAAATAAGACCACATAAACTGATACACTACACAGAAATAAACTAACCACTATTAATGTTTTAAACTTTTGTGGAAGGTTCAGTCCCTCCCCCAGCTATGGCCGCCTCCAGCATGGCTGAGTCAGCTTTTTTAGTTCGTTTCCTGCATTCCTTAGCCCCTCACAGTCTGTCCCTCTCCCTGTCCTTTCCACTTGGGAGATAAGCTGGTCTTTTCAACACACCTCGCTCCCTGGTCGCCAGGCAAGTGGCTGTGATCAGTATTTTCTGCTCTTTTCCCTGGGGTGAGATACCATCTGGGCTCTCAGCCTCCCCCTCCCCTCCGTTCCTGTAAGCAGGGGAGATTCAAGTGCTCCCTACCAGGTTTGTTGTGGCTTCTTCTTTGCTTTTTGGTTTTTGAGAGCTGTTCTTGTAGTCCAGAGTTGGTTTTTCACGTGGATTTTTCCTAAATTGATTTGTATTCCAGTTTGGTGGTGAGAGCTGGGCGTCCGGGCATCTGCCTACTCCGCTGCCATCTTCCCATCTCTAAACTTTTTATTTAGAGATATTTTCTGCTTAGAGATAAATGACAAGTATAAAAATTTCCCTTATCCAGAGTGTCTTATTCTTGACATTTTTTACTGTTCTCATTTATCTCTCTCTCTTACTGTCTGTCTGTGTACACACACGCGTGCACATATAAATACAAATGGATGTAAATTTTTCTTAAGCATCTCTTTCCTAAGAATCCTTCAGTGTCTCTTTCCTAAGAATAGAGATATTTTTGCATAAGCACAGTATAGTTGTCAAAATCAGTAAATTCAACATTGACAACACACAGGTTTCAATTTGGTCAGTAGACCATATAATTTGTTCCTTAACTTCAAGATCCAGTCTATGGTTAGGCATTGCATTTTGTTTTCTTGTCCCTTCAGCACCCTTAATCTGGAACAGTTCTTCAGTTTCTTCTTGGTTGTCTATTATGACCTTCATACTATTGGAAAATACAGTTTTCTCCCCGTCTAGCATGAAATTTCATTTTGGATTTGTCCACACGATTAGATCCAGGTTCTACATTCTTAGACAGAATTCAGCTCAGGTAATGCTGGGTCCTTCCATAGGGGACCACAGTAGGGGCACCCATTGTCACTGGTTTGAGCACCCAGTGAAGTGTAATTGCTGGGTTCTATTCTACCTTACTGAAACCTCATGGTAAGCGATCTATGAGGAAACATTTTAAGACTTGGTGAAGACCTTGTTTTCCGTCAGCATTTCTATCCAGGACTGCTGGGCGTTTCCTGATGGTGGTGGTGGCATGCAGTGCTCTGCCGGTGGCTACAGCCCCACAGCAGTGCTCCGTAGGGCCAGAGCCCTCTGCCCCTGTCCCCTTACCCTCTTTGTTCATCTGCCTTGTGTATACACTCATTAATTCCTGTTTTTCAATAGCTTTTAATTAAATGTTGTATTTAATTATGTTCATGCTCAAAGTGTCCCAAACATGACAGTCAGAATCCCTTCGGGCTGGTTGCTGTGTGCTCTGACATGCCCCAGCACTTTTTTAAGGAGTTTGTATATTTTGAAGTCAGATGCTTAGCCTCATCCAGTTCTTTCTCTGACCAGGCCTGGCATCAGGCATTTCTCCACAGAGACCGGTGTGTTTTAGTGTGGGGTGATATTAAAGGGTGCTTGGTGTGCTCGTTGCTACTCCGGCCCTTTCAGTGGAGCGGCCTGGAAATCCATGCGTGGATACACAAACATGCATGCACACGTGGACATGAGCATGCATGCAGAGATCACGAGTTCACACTTGAACCTCCAGTCCCAGTGCAGCACTGTGAGTGCTTTGTCCGGCTTCCTCCACTCCTTATCTGTGTGTCCTTGCTGCAGGGTGGCACCTTAGCTCCTGACCAGCTTGCACATTTACTCGTTCCTATGACATACCTAAAAATAGTTGATTCTAAAGTGGACCGTACTTATCAAACGTACTTAGAAGAATTCAGGACCATCCCTCCCTGCCCACATTGTCTACTTTTGATGAACACCCTCTGAGTCGACCTGTAGATAAATAGGGTCAGTTTTATCAAATTGTCCTCACACTGTGCACACTCTAACCTGATTTCCCCACTAACACCATTCCACAATGTCCTATCAGCATGCTTTTGGCTACAAAGCAAGATCCACGTAGACTATTCTGTAATGGTTGTAGAATAAGACTGTAACTGAATTCCCTGTTATTGGATTTGATTTTAAAAAGTGTCCAGTTTTTTGTTATGCTATATAAAACTTGCACCAACATCTTTGTAATTAAATCTTAATTTTAATTATTTCCTTAGGGTAGAAGTGGAATTACTGGTCAGAGTGTAGGTATACTTTTATGTTTTTCTGAGTGGCTGTGTTTATGCTCTGGCTCATAGTGTCTGGGATTGCTGGTTCTTCTAGACTGATGCTTTCTCAATGTGGCTGCACATCAGAACCACCAAGGGCACTTTCAGAAGCAGTGGTGTCCCGGTCCAGACTCAGAACCTCTGAGATTCCTGTTTTGAGGATCTGGGGTGTGATTTGGATTGGTAGTTTTCATAGGCTCAACCAAGAGATTTTGATATGCAGCCAACTGGAAAGGAAAAAAAGTGATAATTCATTGCCTTTTGTTTGTTTGTTTGTTTGTTTATTTTTCCAAAGCTGGAAATGGGGAGGCAGTCAGACAGACTCCCGCATGCCCCTGACCGGGATCCACCCAGCATGCCCACCAGGGGGCAATGCTCTTCCCCTATGGGGCATCGCTCTGTTGCATCCAGAGCCATTCTAGCACCTGAGGCAGAGGCCATGGAGCCATGCCCAGCGCCCGGGCCATCTTTTACTCCAATGGAGCCTCGGCTGCAGGAGGAAAAGAAAGAGACAGAGAGGAAGGAGAGGGGAAGGGGTGGAGAAGCAGATGGGCGTTTCTCCTGTGTGCCCTGGCTTGGAATCGAACCCGGTACTCCTGCACGCCAGGCTGATGCTCTACTGCTGAGCCATATTTTATTGTTTTAATTGTAACGTTCTTCTGAAATTATTACAGACAATCAGATTTGGGAGAAGTGGCCCCTGAAATAAAAGCATCTGAGAGAAAAGTAGCTGTGGCCATTGCAGGTAAAGTTGGACTTGGGCTTGCAGCAAAGCAGATACCTTTCTTCTATCCCCTTGGGGTTCTGGATTCCAGCCTCAGCCTGGCCTGGGGAACATGGACCTTGAAATAAATCCACATAAGGCTTTGATTTTCCTTTTAGAAGAATATCCTGTCTAGGTGTCTTTTTTTTATTATTCATTTTGGGGGGGGGTCAGGAAGTAAGCATTAACTCCCATATGTGCCTTAACCAGGCAAGCCAGGGGTTTCAAACCAGTGATCTCAGCATTCCAGATTGACGCTTTATCCACTGCGCCACCACAGGTCAGCCTAGGTCTGTGGTCGGCAAACTCATTAGTCAACAGAGCCAAATATCAACAGTACCATGATTGAAATTTCTTTTGAGAGCCAAATTTTATAAACTTAAACTATATAGGTAGGTACATTCCTTATTGAGGTACTGTCCGCATGTGGTATTTTGTAGAAGAGCCACACTCAAGGGGCCAAGGAGCCGCATGTGGCTCGTGAGCCACAGTTTGCCAACCAAGGGGCTAGGTGTCTTTTAAACTTCCCTTAATATTCAAAGTGTGATTTAGTTTTAAAACAGGTGATGATCGCACTGCTCACCTGGACACACTCCATTTGAACGTGTTATGTCTGCTTACCCAAGATGTGTCCAGGGTGACTGAGTAGTTCCTAAGCTCTAAGCACTTCTGAGAGGGAAAGGCATGTCTTGTTGGGACAACAGGTATAAAGTGGAACTGTCCTGATTAGACTGGGCCTTTTTGTCTTTCTGGTATGGTCCCCAGAAGCAGTTTTTGCTCCTATGGAGATTGTGGGGTGGGGCTGTAGCAGCTCCTCTAGACTTCAGCTTTAAGGTTTGGCCCCACTCCAGATATCCTTTTCTTATTGATTCATTTTCAAGGTGAATTTCATTAACCTGGTGCTTCACCAAATGAATGTGTTCTATTGGATATTAATAGTGTTATACAAAAATAACCCCACAAAATACACAGATAAATTTGTGTTAATCACTTTTTGCTATGGGTTGTTGTTGTTTTTTTACAGGGACAGAGAGAGAGAGAGAGTTAGAGAGAGGGATAGATAGGGACAGACAGACAGGAATGTAGAGAGATGAGAAGCATCAATCATCAGTTTTTGGTTGTGACACCTTAGTTGTTCATTGATTGCTTTCTCATATGTGCCTTGACCATAGGACAAGCAGACCTAGTAACCCCTCGCTCAAGCCAGCGACCTTGGGTCCAAGCTGGTGAGCTTTTTGCTCAAGTCAGATGAGCCCACGCTCAAGCTGGTGACCTTGGGGTCTCAAACCTGGGTCCTTCTGCATCCCAGTTCGATGCTCTATCCACTGTGCCACTGCCTGGTCAGGCCCTTTTTGCTACATTTTATTAACTATTTATTCAATGAGATACTATTTTACACCCTATATAATGCTTACTACCAAAAAACAAGAGAAATGTTGGCCAGGATGTGGACAAATTTGTGCATGGTTGGTGGGCGTGTAAAATGTTGCAGCTGCTGGGAACTGGGGATGGAGGTTGCTGCAGGGGCGGGGAGGAGAGGTGAAGCAAGTTGCTTAATGGGAACACAGTTTACTTTCCAGTGATGGAAATGTTGTGGAGCTAGATGGATAAGAAGTAGGGACCGCACAACTTTGTGACTTTACTAAATGGCACAGAATTACTCACTATAAAATGTTCTTCTTCCCCAAAGTTTTTTTCTTTTTTGTTAAAATACCATAAAATAATGTTGACTATCTTAACCATTTCTAAGTATTCAGTTTAGTGAAGAAATACATTCACTTTGTTGTGCAGCCATCAACACTGTCCATCCCACAACTTGACTCATCTTGTCAATAGAAATTTTATCCTATTCAATTAAAACGTCCATTCTCCTCTCCCCCAGCCCATGGCACTCACCATTATACTTTCTGTGTTTATGATTTGACTTCTCTGAATACATCCTGTACATGGACTCATACTATGTTTGTCTTCTGGTGACTGGCTTATTTCTCTCAGCATAGGGTTTGTCTGTGCTGCAGAATTTGTAGAACCTTGTTCCTTTTAGAGGCTGAATAACATGCCATTAAATGTACAGACCACATTTTATCTGTCCATTTGTTCACTGGTGGACATTCAGGTTGTTTCTGTGTTTTAACTGTCGTGAATAATGATGTGAACGTGGGTGTGCAGATATCTCTTTGAGACCTTGTAGTCAATCTTTTGGAGGAATCTACCAAATGTGGAATTGCTGGGACAGATGATAGTTCTAACTTGCTGATGAGGCCATGTGTATGTTTTTCTTTTAGATCTGGAATGGAGAGAAATGGAAGGAGATGACTGCAAGCTTCAGTATGGAGGTGGAGACCACAGGGCTTGGTGTTGGATTGGGGTGGGGAAAGAGAGAGGGAACAGGCACAGTGAAAACGAATTGGTGTGTCATGGCTGATAGCTCTGTTGGTTGGAACATTGTCCTGATGCACAAGGGTTGCAGGTTCCATCCTTGGTTGGGGCACATACAGGAACTGATCAATGTTTCTGTCTCTCTTTCTCTTCCTCTCTCTCAGTAAATCATTAAACAAAATTTTAAAAATAACTATAGTTGTATATTTTGAAAAATTGGGAGTACTCTGTCTCAATAAGTAGCAGAGAGGATTCTGAGTTCCGCTTAAACTGGTGTGAGTCCCAGGCATCTGGCTTGATTGACACTTGTTTTCCTTTGCTTTTGTAGATGGTCTGAATGAGGCTCAGGACAGTGACTTTCCAACAGGTATGTGTTTTCTGTCTTGTTTCTTGTCACTGCTACAACTTCCTGTCCTGTTGAAGAAAGACAACATCCATGCTGGTGGTCCCCACACCTGGCTGCATCAAAATTATGTCTAGTCTACTAACTTGTTTTTTTTTTAATTTTAGTGAGAGGAGAGGAAGTAGAGACAGACTCCCACATGCGCCCTGACAGGGATCCATTCAGCAGACCCGCCAGGGGTCAGTGCTCTGCCTACCTGGGGCAACTGGAGCCATTTTCTAGTGCCTGAGGCAGAGGGGCCAACTTGCTCTAATCTAGCCATGTCTCTAAGAGGGGTGGAGAAGAGAGAGAGAGGTGAGAGGGAAGGAATAGAGAAGCAGATGGATGCCTCTTTTGTGTACTCTGATTGGGAATTGAACCTGGGATTTCCACATGCCGGGCTGATACTTGACCACTGAAACAACTGACCAGAGCCACTAACTCTTTATATCAACTTACATATTAATAATATTGCCAGAAAAAGCAAGCCCCTGGAAGCTATTACAGTATAGAATAACAGAGTTGGCATCTCTGGGTGTTATTTTTAACATGTCCTTTTCAAAGTGATTCTAAAGTATAGCCTGGTTTGGGAACCACTTATGGTGTGCTGGTTTCATATACAGGCCTGTGGAGAGTCATGAACTGGGCATGAGTGTGTATGTAACAGGCTTTCTGCTCTGGCTTTTCCCAGTGGCACTTAACTACCGTGCTGCTTCAGAAATACTGTAGAGACAGTTGTTCCCTGTCTGATAAGAAAATATCCTTGGTTTCATTTCGTCAAGACTGAGAAACCTGAGTAACAAGTATGGAGAGTTTCTTCTTCAGTGTCTCTCCCTACAAGTGCTGTTCCTGCAGCAAGTTCAACAGCTCCTGGTCATGCTGCAGCCACATGCCCAAGAACCTGCTGAATCCATGCAGACAGTAGGCAGCTGGTGGACCCTGCAGGAAAGTGAGAGAGATGTGCCTCAGTGCTCTGACTGCTACTGGTTACCTGGGCCTGGACCTCAACCGTCCTGTGCTTCTGAGGAAACTGCCCCCATAGTTCACAGGAGCACCTAGGGTAGCATCACAGGGGTCGCTTCCTCTTTGGAGAAAGGAGCGGAAAGAATCCAGGAGAGCAGCAGGAATCATGTTTATTTTGTTGACTTATTATCATGAAAAGTGTACTAGTTACATGAAATATGAAAATTGGTAAGAGGCCATGTCCAAGACAGGGAAGTGGCAGAAACCCTTGGCATGGCTGTTGTGAGCATGCAGTGTTTGTAAGAGGCTGGATCAGAATGGGTGATGTAAGGTGAGAACAAATAAGAGCAGAATTATGATAATCTCTAACAGAGACTTGAGTACAATAAAAATTTAGATCTGTATTATTGGCTCCAGACTTGCAAAATAGTTTAGCTATGGTTTGCAGCACTCTAATAATAATTCCCTGTTTTGTTTAAATATTCTCTAATTATTTTGTAAAGAGGAAAGAACAGAAACAAGAAAATCATAGTGAATTAGTGATGGTGTCACCTGTGGCATACCGGTTACAGTATGAGGGGACCCACTGCCAGACCGAGTGCAGGGAGAAGCACAGATGCACGTCGGGGTGGGGGTGGGGGGGAGAACAGGCTGCCCGCACATCGTGGTGCACTGACTCCAGCCAGTTAATTTGGGCTCAGTGCTGCTGGAGCCCATAGGCTGCAGGAGAAACAGATGCGCAGACTTCTGTCTGAGGCTTCTGGTGTCCTGTCCTTCTCTGATGTCCACGTGCCTGCCTGTGTTCAGAACAACCTGGGTGGTGTAATTTATGTGTGTCTTGGTCTCAGGTGGCCCAGGGATCCTGCATTCTGCTCTCTGAAGGAGGCCACCCCACCCTCATGCTGGTGTTCCCTCTCTGCTTCTGCCCTGGTCCCTGCCCTGCGTGGTGAGCACTTATGTCTTCATTTCCCTCTACAGTGGAGAGGAGCCGACTGCAGGAAATGTTGTTGCTTCTGGGGCTAGAGACACACCAGGTCCAGAAACTCAGCCTACAGGACGCCCTGCAGATCAGCAGTGACAGTATGAGGAACTGGGCTCCGCAGGCTCCCAAAGACTTGCCTTGGAACTTTCTCCGGAAGCTTCAGGTTCTCAATGCTGAGGCCAGGAACACCACCATGGTGCTGGATGTGCTCCAAGACATCCGGCCTGTGGAGAAGGAGAGCCAGATGAAGGAGGAGGTCATCTACTGGGACACCGCTGATGACATCTCTGTGGATATCTACTCCTTTTTGGAGCTGCCCACCCCTGACACGCCCGTGAATCCCTTGGACCTCCTCTGTGCCCTGCTGCTTTCCTCTGACAGTTTCCTGCAGCAAGAAATCATGCTGAGGATGTCTCTCTGCCAGTTCACGCTCCCACTCATGCTGCCCGACTTGGAGAACCATCCCCACACCTTCCTGCTGTGGGCCATGCGGGGTATCGTGTGGACATGGTGGTCCCAGCCCCCAAGGGGCGTGGGCAGCCTCAGGGAGGACAGCGTGGTCTTGCCCCGGGTGCCCGCCTTTGCCTTCGTGTGCATGGAGGTCAGCAGCAACTCCAAGTCCCAGCAGCTCAATGCCGTGCTCAGCCCGGGCCACAGGCAGCGAGACTGCTTCTGGCATCAGGATATGAGCCTGGGCACCAGCCCTCAGGAGATTGAAGATGGGCTGGTGGAGATTTCCTGGTTCCTACCCAGTGGCAGGGAGGGCCTGGACCTCTTCTCTGAACCCATGGCCTTTCTGAACCTCAGAGGCGACATTGGGTCTCACTGGCTGCAGTTTAAGCTCTTGACAGAAGTCTCCTCGGTCGTGTTCATCCTGACCGACAACATCAGTAAGAAGGAGTACAAACTGCTGTCCTCTATGAAGGGGTCAGCCACCAAGTACTACTTCATCCTGAGTCCCTACCATGGGAAACGCAACTCCAACCTGCGGTTCCTGAACAGGCTGGTCCCCGTGCTGAAAATGGACCACTCACATGTGCTTGTGAAGGTCAGTAGCACAGATGGGGTGCGTTTCACGTGCAGGGTCCACTCCATTGTGGCGCACGTGGCCCGGTCCCCCTGCAGGAGGGTGTCGGTGGAGGACATGGCCCACGCAGCCCGCAAGCTGGGGATGAAGGTCGACGAGGACTGAGGAGTGTCAGCGGGCGAAGGACCGGATGGAGCGGATCACCAGGAACATCAAAGACTCGGACGCCTACGGGCGGACGAGCTGAGACTGCAGGGGGAGCCGTGGAGAAAGGCAGCCCGGGTGGAGAAGGAGCTGTGCCAGGTGCAGTGGGTGGTGGACCCTCCGGACAAGCACCAGGCAGAGCTGAGCCACCGGCTGCTGGAACCTCGCACACAGCAGAGCAGCCACGACCCTGCAGGGGGCATGCAGGAGTTCATCGCAGACATCAGCTGTCCCTCCTTAGGCGAGAGGCAGTATTTCCTGAGGTGGATGGAATGGGGGCTGGCCTGGGTGGCCCAACCAAGGCCGAGACAGTCTCCAGGGGCAGTTATGACCCTGAGACTGAAGCAGGTTGGGGCTGGGACCTCAGTGAGCCGCTCTGGCTGGAACCCCTGGGGGTGGAGCACTTCCTGCGGGAGATGGGTCAGTTTTATGAGGCAGAGAGCTGCCTTGTGGAGGTAGGGAAGCTGCCAGCAGGCCAGAGGCGCTTTGCCCACTTCCCAGGCTTGGCCTTTGAACTGCTGGTCCAGGGGCTGCCCCTGGAGCTGATCGATGGGAATACGCTGAGCGCCCCTCTGCGCTGGGTCACGGGGCTCTTGAAGAAGCTACATGCGCACCTGGAGAGAAGGTCATGGCTGGTGGTGGTGTCGGCGTTGGGCGTGCCTGCTACAAGGAAGTCCACTCTCTTCAATACCATGTTTGGGCTTCGGTTTGCCACAAGGAGGGGTCGTGGCCCTCGGGGGGCCTTTATGCAACTTGTTACAGTGGCTGAATCCTTCAGCCAGGATGTGGGCTGTGACCACATCCTGGTGATAGACTCAGGGAGTTTAATAGGAGGCGCCCTGGCCACGGCTGGGGAGCGCTTTGAGCTGGAGGTCTCCCTGGCCACTCTGATTATGGGGCTGAGCAATGTCATTGTGGTCAGTTTAGCTGAAACAAGGGATATTCCACCTGCTGTGGTGCATGCTTTTCTGAGGCTGGAGAAAATGGGGCACGTGCCTAACTACCAGTTTGTGTACCAGAACCTTCACGACATGTCTGTCCCTGGCCCAAAGCCTCAGGAGAGTAGGCCGCTGCTGGAGCACCCTGCTGATGTGAGCAGAGCTGCTGCCCAGGTGGACAGACAGGGAGAGGGCCTCCGGACGCTAGCATACCTTGCCTTTTGTAACCCAGATAAGCAGCACGTATGGCACATCCCTGGCCTTTGGAGTGGAGTGCCTTACATGGCTGCCATGAGCTCAAGCCATTTTTGAGTTGGAGAGGTGCCTGCTGGAGAACATCAGGAATGGCCTGTCCAACCCCAACAAGAATGTTCAGCAGCTCATTGAGCTGGTGAGCCAGCTGTGAGTTGCAGCTGGTCTGAGGGGTGTCCACCTGGGGTTGGCATCTGAGAGGGCTGGTGCCCTGCCTATGTGAGAAGGTAGAAAGGCAAAAGACAGGGCCTGGCATTTCCTGAGCAGTGGTGAGGGAGGCTGTTGGGGGTGTAGCAGCCCTGCAGTCAGGTACAGACAAGAGCTCTGTCTCAGCTCCGTGGGTGACCCCTGCAGTGGGGTCTCTTTCATCTGTTTCTGGAGCAGAGGGGTACCCTCTATCACTGCAGTTGGGCACATGGGTTTCCAGGAGTGGGGTAGGGAAGGGGCCCTAGGAAGCAGACAGGCCTTCCTGGCAAGCACAGCATCAGTGGGTTGATGCAGCTCGTTCAGTGAATGCCCATGTGGGCAAGTCTATTTATTGACTGACCGTGAAGCTTGCCCCAACCCCACCCTGCTTGCTCTTCTGTGTCCTACACCCCACAGCATTTTGTGTACACCTCCCACAGCACAACCATGTGCATTGTGACTTACCTGGTCACACATATGCCCCTCCCCAGATGGTGAGCTCCTTGAGACCAGGGGTTGTGTGTTCCCTGTCACCCCAGGGCCTGGTACACTGTGGGCGCTTTAATAAATGTTTGTGAAACAAATGAATGCACAAATGAGAGTAACAGGCGGTTTCTCTCTGGCCCTAATGTTCATGTTTCCTCCAAGAGGACCAGTGTCTTCTGAGGGAGGGTGCATGCTGGGCCCTGAAAGAAGAACCATTCTTCAGGCTGTTACTGGGAAACTGAGCTAACTGTCCTTGCAGTAGCTCTAAAGTGCCTCCATCACTGTCCCATTCAGTAGGTGAGGACTGGCCCAGAGCAGCAGACCTGTGTGGGCAGTGAGCCGAGAGGGAGCCACTGCCCTCAGTGCTGCCTCTCTACTTCCCACACTCTCAGTGCAGCAGGCTCACCTCCTAGGCCCTCGGTGTCAGCCCTTCACTTCACTGCACTGCTCCTGACATGGGCCCCCCTGCTGCCATTCGAGCCAGAATTTGAGGCCCTTTCCTGTCTTTTCTCCAGCTGAAGTCCTGACCTGCACTAGCCCTCACCAAGGTGACCTCACTGAGCCTCAGAACCCAGTTCCAGCTGTGTCATTAACTCTGTGAATCTCAGCTGAGGCCTTGGGGCCTTTCTGCTTTGTGGTTACAGGAAAACGTGGCCTCAAGGTGTTGATCAGGAGCTCTCTGTGTCCCTTTCATGGCTGTTGCCAGACTTGGAAAGTGAGCCCTGTGTCCTGGAACCTGTTCTTGAATGCAGCCCCCTTGACCCCTTTTCTGAAGTGTGAGGACACAAGTGGCTTCCTTGGTGTCTGGGGCATTGCCCCTTGGGTTCTGAAAGCCTCTGGACATGCAGAACATGCCGTGCACCATACTGGCACTCTGGAAACCTGGTCTTCTGCTAATAAATTTGGGAAAATATTTTCCCTTCTGAAACTTAAAAAAAATTTGTAATCCTCAAGCACTGCAAGCTCATCTCCAACTCCTGGACTTGTGGCTTCTTTCCACAGGTCCCAGTGTGGCACAGGATGTTTGTAATTGGGTCTATCCAGAGTCAGGAGATGATTACCTCAGCACCCAAAAGCTAAAGTCAGTAACACTAGCTTGGGACCTAGCCCACTGAACCTACTCCGTTCTGTGCCTCAACAATAGATAGTGGGTGTGGAGAATGAAACATGGGGATGTCTCTCTAAAATAAAATTATAAAACTGGATAATGAAATACTATCAGTTTAAAAGGCTCCTTCAGGAAGAGGTGGAAGTTCTCACAGTTGGAAACTACTTTGATTGGAGAACATCTCATCCCTGTTCCGCCCCCTTACCCAGTATGCAGAACAGCTGGAGGCCACAGTTAATAAATTAGAAATACAACATTTCTAGTAAAGTGAAAGACACTGTCCTTCTATTAAAGGTTTTTTTGAGGACCCATCTTCAAGTGGTCAAAGAAATCTTGATCATGCAGAATGTACAGACTGAAGCCAAGATGAGTTTCTTGGTCCCTTTTCCTCTCCCAATACGATGTTGGGCAACTCGCCCTCCACCGGTGCATGCATTTGCCCTCCACATAGATGCTAGTGTTGTCCTTCCTCCCTTGGAAACCACAGCCACTGCAACATCAGGGTGGATGATGTAGATTAAAAAAGGCCAAGTGTTGGCGATTTCACATGATCAGCCTAACAGAACCAATGACAACTACTTCTACTGACAGTTCTATGACATGGTATCAGCAACAAAACCATTTTATAGAAAATGGAACTGAGGCTCAAGTGTACAGATTGTTCCACCAGGGTGCCAGGGTCCAGCCCCGGGGGGGATCCAGGGGTCCCACAGGAGGAGATGGCATTGGCGAAATTCGAGTGAGAGAGCCGAATTCTTTTCTTTCTCTTTATTCTCTAGTTAGCATTTACTGCCAGGCATCTCTGCCAAATGCTGGTCTAGCTTTCTTTTTATGCACACACACTAAGTTACAATCACATGGTATTTTGTTTCACTATGGTTACATGTTTCCAGATAACAGTTAATTCATATCTATAAACTATAAATCAGGTGGTAAGTTATTCAAAGTACAGTTATACAATAGCAATAACAATATTGGTACAAACTTCTAAAAGATTAGTACTAATTAATAACTCTACTTTACTGTTGTTGTGAGTCAAGGGCGCAGAGAGAGATTAGCAGACGAAATCATTAAGGACTAGCAAAGGACCACTGCTTGCTCAGGCAAATGGCCTTGAGTTCATGCAGTGTCCTAATTTTTCTCACAAGACTTCAAAAGGCTTGCTTATTAATAAATTGTCATAACATCAAGAGTAACTTTTGCTTAAAGATATATAGAGTGCACCTGCAAGATAGCTTAGTAGCAACATAATATCAGAAGGCATTAATTGCTATTGTTTCTATGGATGACCCCCATTCCTCTCATTATCTGAAGAAAAAATCTTGGAAAGTACACAAACCTCATGAGAGTGTCTCACTGAGAAAGCCCAGCAACTGCCTTTAGTCATAAAACAAGTCTCTTAGCAAAACATTCTTTTCTTGCCGACTGCGCTCCCATCCCAGGCCACACAACGGGCCATTCCATAACACCTTATCTAAGATTCTATTGTCTAGTCAAATTTTATTTATTTACTATATTCACACACTAGTTAAGTTCTAACTATATTCTTCTCAGAGTGTTCCACCATCTGCAGGTCAGGTAAGCAAGAAGAAAGGAAAGTTTCTTTACTCTATCACATGAAAAGGCTAGGGAGAAAAAATGATGAATTAAGTGAAGGCTGAAAGGTGCTCTGTGCACAGCCACTGCCTCCTACCCATTCACAAGTCACAATCTATTCTTTCTAACATGATTAATAAGAAGAAATTCTCCTACAAACTTAACCCTTTACGAGGGATATCATAGCCAGCCTCTTATGTTTACGAGCCCAGTTCAAGGGGCTTACAGGCTTTTCTGTGGAACTCACACCCTCTGTCTCATTTCCAAAGAAATTACTATGAATCTACAGGGAAAGCACGGTACTATTATTCCTGTGCCATAAATAATAGTACACACCCAGAAAAGGGGGGGGGAATATAAGGCCAGATTAATTCAAAAAGTCAAAGGGGGAAGTATCATTGTGCCTTTCCTTTGCAGTGACTTTGTCAACCCGCAGCCATTGGTCTTCACTGTGGTGACTCTGTCAACCAGCAGCCGTTGGTCTTCTCTGCTGTGACTTTGTCAATCAGCAGTTTTTGATCTTCTTCTGCTGTGACCTTGTCAGCCAGCAGTTGTGGGTCTTCTCCTGCTGTGACCTTGTCAGCCAGCAGTTGTTGATCGGCTCCCAACACCAGGGCATAACTCCAGAACCTGGAGCCTAAATTTTGTGTTTTGGGTTTTTTTTCCCCATTACAGTGTTGAATTCTGAAATAAGACATACAGTGTTGGTACTTCCCCTCTCGCTGTAGTCGGCAGTGGAGACCAATGACGGTGTTAGTGCCCTGGTCTGAGCATCAAGGCCCCATGGTGTCCCTGAGGTTCTGACCCACCCAGGGCAGAATGAAGCCCCTCTCTTTTGCATAGCACCTGGTTGAAAAACTGGGTGAAGTTTTAACCAAAATGTGTTTGTTCTTCACTGTGGATAAATCCAGGAGTTTGCTTTAAAGACAATTATTTGAAAAAACTACTGAAATTAAACTGTAATAAAAAGTTTTAAAAGTAAATTAAATATGGCCTAAAAAGCAAAGTAAGTTATGAGAAATATGTAATACTAGATATGTTCATTAAAGAGAATACAGAGACTACAAGGAGAAAAAAATTACAAACCAAAAGAAATTACACATCATCATACTACTACTGCTAACACTTGAAATAATTTTTTGTATATTTTTACTGTGTGAATATAAGTAGATGATCTATTTTTCTTAAATGGCATCTTGACAGTTTTTGTGAGCTTGTTTCCATGTATTGTTAGGGCTTTAATATTGACATTGTAGAAAAAATATTTGGAGACAACTCAAGTAGCTGAATGTGTAAAAACTGAGAAAACGCTCCAAGGGGAGGCCCGGGAGTGCGGCGAGGGGCACGTTGCTGTCCTCAGGACACCGGGACAAGCTCTTCGGGTGAAACCTCATGCTCATTCCGCCCCAAACCGTGGCTCCAGCGGTGGCCGGCCGGCGAAGAGGTGCAGAAATGAGCACCAGAGCATGGGTCCGCCCGGCCCCGCCCCCATTTTGCCCTCATGCCCCGCTCCCCAACGCAGAGTCGCAGCTGCACCGACTCCGATTTGAACTCGTCCACGGTGCGCTGACCTCTGCCCCCATGGCGCAGAGGAGCTTCACGTACTGCGCTCAGCCAAAATGGCGGCGCCCATGGGTAGCTGGAGGCTCAGACAGCGGGTGAGCGGGCTCGGCGGGTCATGGCTGCCCTGGGTTTCATGTTATGATTCTCCCTGCACACACGCAGGTGCTGTCCTGGAGCCGAGAGCTGCCGTGTGCCTGGCGCGCCCTTCACGTCTCCGCGGTGTGCGCCAAGGTGAGCCGCCCGGGGACGAGGGGCCGGAGCCAGGTCGCCGCCTGGGTCGGGCGTGCGGACTTACGGCCTCTCTGTCCTAGAATCGGGCGGCCCGGGTCCGAGTGAGCCAAGGGGACAAGCCAGTGATGTACGAGGAGGCGCACGCGCCTCACCACATCATGCACCGCAAGGGCTGGCTGTCAAAGCACACAGGTGAGGGGACGATGGTGCCAGAGGCTGGTGATGCGACCCCGGCGCCACCAATGAGTTCTCGGCTGTGACTGGTACAGGAGGAGTGAGCCGCATTCGAGGTTTTACTCCACTCAGTAATCTGCGTGGAGTCAGAAATCCGTTCTCCTGTAGAGGAGAAGTGGGAAAGCAGGCGTCAGGGCACGAGGGTGGAAATGCGACACAGCTGCGGCTTTTTCCGCGGGGAGCGAGGAGCGGATTGAACCTCCACGGAGGGATTTCTGTGCCTGGAGGCAGGAAGCATTGTTGCTTTGCTGTCAATCACTTGTGATTGAATGAGCTGCCAGGTGGCTCAGAGGCAGTGAAGAGTGAAACCCTGTAGAGTCGACTTGGACACGCGGGACAGTGTGTTGTAAATACAGCAGCTTTCCTCTGAAGCACTGGTTTTTCTTTATTTTCTGTGAATTTTTCTACTCTTGGCAGTGCCCTTTTTTAAATTTTTGTTTTTGTTTCAGTGTATTTGTCCAAAGTTTTTTAAATTTGTATTGAATTTATTGAGGTGATATTGGTTTGTAAAATTATGTTGGTTTCAGGTTTACAATTGTGTTATGATCGTGTGTATGTTGTATTGTGTGTTAACCACCCCAAGTCAAGTCTCCTTCCAGTCTGTGCTGCTAGTTTCAGCTTTTCTACAGTACCCATGTGTCCTTTTGAGTTGCTGGTTCCATGTATTCACAGTTTTGTGCATTTTGTTGTTGACTCTGCTGCCTTAAACAGCGGTGATGCTGAGTGGTTGTCTGGTGTTCCTGAGCCCAGGGAGGCTGTGACATACTTGACAGAGGAAATGTGCGTGTTAGATTAGCTTACTTCAGGCATGAGTCATGGTGCTTTTGGGAGAGTTTAGTATTAATTAGCCCACATAATAAAAAAGGTGTCTTTAAGTAGAAATATATATGGTCTACCAGAAAGTTCTGTCTGTTTTTGGAATAAAACAAAATACAAATTTTTCTTACCATCAATAAACTTTATTAAATAATATAATTGCCATTATTATTAATGATTACTTGCCAGCATGAGGGCAGTTTGTATATCCCATTTTTGAAAAAGGTTTTATCTTTTGATGCGAAAAATTGAACCAGTACTTGTTTGATATCTTCTTCAGTTTTGAATTTTTTGCCCTTCAAAAAATTTTGTAAGGACAAAAACAAGTGATAGTTGGAGGGTGCTAAGTCCGGGGAATATGGTGGATGCGACAATTTCCCAGCCTAGTTCTGCAATTTTTTGATGAGTCCCCAAAGCAGCATGTGGCCTGGCATTATCATGATGCAGTATGATGTTCTTCCTATTGAACATCACCGGCCTCTTTTCTTGGACTGCTGTCTTTAAATTATCCAGTTGCTGCCAATACTTCTCCGAATTGAGCTTTTTGTTTGGTTTTAAAAGCTCATAATGTATTTGTCCTCGAATGTCCCACCATATACACAACATTCTCTTATTCAGAGTCAAATTTGGTTTAGAAGTGGAAGGGCTAGGTTTTCCGGGTTCACAATATGCCCATTTCCTTACGATGTTTTCGTAGGTAATCCACTTTTCATCCCATTATCATCCGGTTCAAGAAGGGCTCAATTTTGTTCCAAGCAAGCAGAGATATGCATATGACGACTTGATCATCCAAATTCTTCTGACTTAATTTATGTGGCACCCATCTTGAATATTTCCACACCAATCCTATCTTCTGAATATGGTCTGAAATGGTTTGCTGAGCTGAATTAAGCCTTTCTGCGATCTCCAATGTTGTCAGAAAAGGATCTTGCTCCAACATGGTCTTAACAACATCGTCATCGATCAAAGATGGTTGCCCAGAATGTGGCTTATCAGAAAGGTCGAAATCACCTGTTTTGAATTTTTTGAACCATTTTCTGCATGTCCTATCAGAAACTGTACCTTCACCAAACACTTTCAATAAATTTCTACATGCTTCTGTAGCATTTGTTCCTTGTTGAAATTCATAAAAATTACAGTGGCGTAAATGAATTTTATCAGTAGCCATGGGTACACTATCGCTTCACACATAAGACTAACGTGAATCAACTTTGTTTTAGTTAATTTGCTACATCAGTATGTATACATTAAGTGATAAAAATAGAGAGGCACACATGTGCCAAATAAACGTGCTTATGTGTCAAAACTTGTGATAGAAATGGACAGAACTTTCCGGTAGACCTGATATGAAGCAAGGCTGTGTGATATATTGATCTATTGACAAAAATATTGTATATTGTAGCAAAAGGCTTGCAGAGCCTACTCTTGCATTTCTCCAGGAGCTATGGTTGAGTGTTTGATAGTTCATTGTCTACAGCAGGGGTCTCAAACTCAACTCAGCATGTGGGCCGCAGAGCAAGATCACAGCCATTCGGTGGACCACACTAGGTCTACAAAAGGCAACTGTTATGCAACACTTTTCTCACTGCAGTTGAAAATAAAAAAAAAGTACAACAAGCACAATCGTACATGCAGTTTACTCAGTGTCACAAAACTACCAGAAACTATAGTTCGCATCACAACTGCTGTTAACTAAGCTAATATCTAGCTAGGATGCTAAAGAAATGAAAAATACAAGTAGGCCCCTAGGCTTACTTAATTTTATCCAAAATATTTTGAACTTTGTGGATTAGTTTGTGGGCCGCAAAAAATTGCTCGGCGGGCCACGAGTTTGAGACCCCTGGTCTACAGTGAGTTTACAGAATAGAACTACAGTAAATTAATGATAATCAACTGTATTTTGTTCAGTGTGAAGGTTTTCAGTTTGGATGTTTGAGATGTATCTATCTAGAGAATTATTTAAAGGTTCTTGTTCCTTGACCCTTTCTGGGGTCTTGTTCTGAGACTTGGAGGTGGACGTGGAGACTCTGTGGATATTGTGAGAAGGGAGGGCTTGCAGGGTCCACACTGAGAATTCACTGGGTGAAGGTGATGGCCCTGGCTGGTGAGAGCTCTTGTCCCAAACTTCAGAAGGAGATGATGGCCTCATCTGTGGCCTGTGGGATGAAAAGTGCTTTAAGGCAGTTAGCAAAAAGTGACAGCCTGACCTGTGGTGGCACAGCGGATAAAGCGTCAAACTGGAATTCTGAGGTTATTTGTTCAAAATGCTTCTTGCCTGGTCAAGGAACACATGAGTTGATGCTTCTTGCTTCTCCCCCACATTTCTTTTCCTCTCTCCCCCTTTCTCTTTCTATTTCTCCCTCTCTCTCTTCTCTCTGTCTCCCTCCCCTGTCTCTAAAATATTAATAAATAAAATCATTTTAAAAAGAAAGAAAGACTGTGGAAAAGGGAGTGGACAGAGGGATCATCTGAGTTTTGTGTCCTGGCTAAGGAAGACCTCACTGTTTCCTTTTGTAAAGTGAGGATAGTGATAGTACCTAGTTTGTGAGTTTATTGAAATAATGTATTTTGAACTTTAAAGTGTTCTTATTCCACTTGCAGAAGAAAAGTGGCAGAGGTGGGGGTGGAATGGGTGCCCTGTGCTATTGTGTGTTAACTCAAGAGATTTGGTTGAGTCTGTGGTGCCCTTCTCTTTACAGGTAACCTTGATGGTGAGGACCATGCTGCAGAGTGAACGGTGGAAGATGTTTTTCTTCGCAAGTTTATGCTGGGTACCTTCCCTGGCTGCCTAACTGACCAGCTTGTCCTGAAGCGCTGGGCTAACCAAGTGGAGATCTGTGCTCTGGTCCTGAGGCAGCTGCCTGCGCACAAGTTCTATTTCCTTGTGGGCTACAGTGAGACCCTGCTGTCCCACTTCTACAAGTGTCCTGTGTGCCTGCACCTCCACACTGTGCCCTCAAAAGTTGTGAATAAGTATATCTAGGACATTCTGTTATAAAGTACTGCACCCCAGATTCTGAAAGGCACTGTACCTCATTTCATCGAGTTCATGTAAAAACCCCCAGTCTAGATGAATTTTCAAGAGTTTTATTAGAGGAGGAGATTTATTAAATATGCCGGCTGCATATGGCTGACATGGGGCATCAGACCCAAATCGTGCAGTCCCCAAAATAGTTCAGGGGCTGCTTATATACCCTTGATCACACATGAGCTGGGGAGAGCGTGACATCATGGTACAAGCTGGCAACATTTGTTTAGGGGATACACAGAAACATTAAGACTTTCAAGGTAACACAATCAAAGATGTTTACAAATCTTTCAGGGTTCATCTTCCCTCACCAACCTAGAGGTATTTTACCCTCAAGATTCCAGGAAGGGGAAAGAACTACAATCAATGCCAGGTGGTAGGTAAATTCTGCCTCCTATTGAAAGAGAAGTTTCTTGGTTAACCTTTATTTTAGATTTGAAACTGAATGACCCATTATTCTTGCAAGCCAGAAACTTCTACATTAGGGGTAGTCAACCTTTTTATATCTACCGCCCACTTATGTATCTCTGTTAGTAGTAAAATTTTCTAACCGCCCACTGGTTCCACAGTAATGGTGATTGATAAAGTAGGAAAGTAACTTTACTTTATAAAATTTATAAAGCAGAGTTACAGCAAAATAAAGCATATAATAACTACTTACCAAGTACTTTATGTTGGATTTTCACTGTTTGGCAGAATAAATCTTTATAAGACAACTTACTATAGTTAAATCTATCTTTTTATTTATACTTTGGTTGCTCTGCTACCACCCACCATAAAAGCTGGAACGCCCCCTAGTGGGCGGTAGGGACCAGGTTGACTACCACTGTTCTACATTCTTCTTCCTCCCCTCCCTAAAGGAGGGTGGAACAAGAAAGGCTGATAGGAAAGCCTGACCTTTCCTCCCAGAATATCAATATCAATTTTCAGCTTTTTGGTACCTTAGAACAATTCCTTTTTGTGTGTGTGTCACTATAGCAGTGGTTCTCAATCTTTCTAATGCCGTGACCCCGCAATACAGTTCCTCATGTTGTGGTGACCCCAAATCAAAAAATAATTTTGGTGGCTACTTCATAACTGTAATTTTGCTACAGTTATGATTCGGAATGTAAATACCTGATATGCATTATATATTTTCCGATGGCTTTAGGTGACCCCGCTGGGGTCGCAACCCACAGCTTGAGAACCAAAGGTGTGGGAAAGGGGGGAAGTGGAAATGGGGAAACACATTCCTTCAGAGTCCACCAGGTTCACTTTCTTTTTTTAAAGCTTTTCTTTTTTTTAATTTTATTTATTCATTTTAGAGATGAGAGAGAAAAGAGAGAGAAGGGGGGAGGAGCTGAAAGCATCAACTCCCATATGTGCCTTGACCAGGCAAGCCCAGGGTTTCAAACCGTCAACCTCAGCATTTCCAGGTAGACGCCTTATCCACTGCGCCACCACAGGTCAGGCCAAGTTCACTTTCAGAGCTGCTGTTGTCTGGCTTCCTAGTCTGTTTTTATTCTTTGGATGAGAGAACTTGGATATAGTTTCCTTTTGGGTTTTCAGGGACCCCGGGAAGGCTGCCACTTATGATATCCTCTCTTAGCAAATTGCAAGTAGGTAATAAAGTGTTAGCTATAGTACCCTAAATCTCTTGTACTTATTTATCTTGCATAACTAAAACTTTAACCCTAGAACAACATCTCATTTCCCCATCCCCCAGTCCCTAGTAACCACCAGCCTTCCACTGGTGGACACTTTCATTGTTTCCAGGTCTTAGCTACTCTGACTAATGTTGCAGTGGACATGATAGTGTTTATTTGTGCTTCAGGTCTGGATTTCTTTCTTTCTTTCTTTTTTTTCTAAATACCCAGAAAAGGAATTGCTGGATGATATAGTAGTTCTACTATTAATTTTTCAAGGACTCTTTGTATTGTTTGCCATAAGCTGCACAAATTTATATTCTTACCGTGTATGAAAGGTTCCCTTTTCCCTGAAGTGAGCATTTTCAATGTGGGAAGCTGCATGATGCCTCTATGGAACCTTCCTGTTGGTTTCTCCCAGGTGTGAGCACCAGACCTCCCAGCATTGCTGTATGGACAGAGCTCTGTGGGAGGGAAGTAACTCCAGATGGAAGCTGAGGCTGTGGAAATCAGATGCTGGGCCTGAGGGGAGGGGCAGGGAGGCATCAGCACAACCACGGAGCTTCTCCTGGCCCTGGAGGATGAAGACAGCCTGGCTCTGTCTTGAGAGCCATATCTAGGGCTTGAGGGGTTTATTCCAGGCTAGTGGTTGTGGTCTCTGATGTCTTGGGGGTTCGCTTCAGGCTGCTGAGAGACCAGCCCCTTTTTCCCCTCCACCCTGCACCTGATTGATGGTCTTGGATACCTGCTCTGTTCCAGATGCACGCCTGACCTGAAGACACCTGCCTTATGTGCTTTCCCCGGGGGAAACAACCTAATTGGATATTTCTGGTTAAATCAGTTCAAGTTAGTCTTTCATTGTCATGTACTTTATGTCATTATTTCAGCTGAATATGTCCCTTATGGTTGAGGACCACAATGTCTAAGAATAAAGGACTGTGGTTTGAGGTTTTTCTCTTCTTTTCCTACCCCTCCACCTGATCATAATGTAAAAATAAATTAAAAACTCATGTGTCTTTGGTTGCATCTAGGGATATGGTTAGATCTATGACCTATAATCTAGTATATGAATAATTATGTATGTCTAGAATAGTATTTCCAGTTGTTACCTGCTAAGAGTTGAGGTACCATAAATGCTAGCTATTCATTAAATGGCTGCATTGCACAGAGGTCAATCTGTAAAAGGAAGAATATGACACATTTTGTACGTTCTGTACAAAGGCATTCTTTTTGGTCCAACCTGTGGTGCAGTGGATAAAGTGTCGACATGGAACCCTAAAGTTGCCGGTTTGAAATCCCTGGCTTGCCTGGTCAAGACACATATGGGAGTTAATGCTTCCTGCTCCTTCCCCCTTCTCTCTCTCATTCACCCCTCCCTTCTGAAATAAATAAAATAAAATGTCATTATTTTTGTTCTGCCTTTTAAAATAAATCTGTGAAATTCTATAATTAATCAACTTAAGCCTTGTTGGCGGGTTGGCATTTTCAGTGGTGACTTTATAAAGGGCAGTGACACACGTCAGACTCCTCACAGCCTCCACATGGGAGCAGCTGCATTAGCTTAGCAGTTCATTGAGCACCTACTGTGTAGCAGGCTCCGTGTTTGGTCCTGGCCCTGGCCCTGGGTAGCTCCATTTAATAAGATGCTTAGACCTGTAAGTAGGACTTTAAGCCCATGAGTAAGATCATTTTTCTCCTACATAACTATGTTCACCTGCTCTCAAGAAGTATGTTTATGTTTGGGGAGATGCCATGGAAACCTGGCCCCTATATGATGTCACAGGATTCATCAGAATCCTGGGCCAGTCCTGACTTGCCCCCCCCAAGTGTCACATCACCTTGTTTGTTTGTTTTTTAAATTGATTTTAGCCTGAGAGGAAAGGGGAGAGAGAGAGAGAGACAGGAACATCTATCTGTTCTGGTATGTGCCCTGACCCAGGATTGAACTGTCAACCTTTACACTTTGGGATGATGCTCTAAAAAACGGAGTTTTCTGGCCAGGGCATGTCAACTTGACTTGCATGTTGTAATCACACCAACACACATCTATTTGCAATTTTTGCATTCTTCTAATTTTAGTAAACACCATGATGTAAGCATATTTTCATGGCTTGGTTTTGTTGCATTGAACAACCTCAACCTCTATTTCTGGTATAGAGACAGTTGCTTGTGGTGCATAATAATTTTAATGTGCTATTGCTTTCCTTCGTGTGGCTATGCATATGTGGAGGATTTTACATCTATATAATGCATAGATGTTGGTATTCTGTTTTTGTGGTATTTCTGTTTTGATTGGGTAGGGATTTATGTCCATTGTTTACAGGGCTGGGGCTGGAGTAGGGGTTAAGGTTAAGTTATAGGTAGTTTATGGTTTGTGGTTACTTATGGCGATGTGTATGGTTTATATTGTATGGTAATTATGAATTGTGTTGATGGTTTATGGCTATTTTTATGTTTTTGGTATGATGTAGAGATTATGGTAAGGGTTTACAGCTTGTCTTTATGGTTTAGTTTACTGTTACAGTTTATGGTTTATGGCTATAGTTCATAGTTTGTGGTTTGTGGCTTATGGTTATTATTTAGTGTCATGGATAGAGTTTGTAATGATAGTTATAGTTCATGGTTTATGGTTGTAAGGTTTAAATTTTAGATTTTATGTTTAGGCTTTATGGTTTAGGTTAAGGTTTAGGCTTAGGGTTATGGTCTGTGTTTAGGCTTTAGGCTTAGGGTTAGGATAAGAGACAGGGATTAGGGCTTAGGTTTTAAGGTTTTGGTTTAGGGTGATATATATTGACTTGCAGGTTTCAGGGTTAGGATTTAGTGATGTCTGATCTGCTGGTTCCTCCTCCAGTGTCTGTTCTCATGCCCAACTCTAGCTTGTCAGCTTCCTGCTGGGAACTCACATCATCTGCTTCCAGTCCAGACAGTTCCTGAGGGCTCACCCCATGTTTAGCCAATTAAACCTTTCATCCTCTGGTTGCTCTCAAGCATTCAACAATTAGAATGTGATTCAAGCCAGGCCAAAGGTGTATGAAACTGAATTTTCTTGGAACCAAAGAGAAGTGGAAACACATTTCACTAGAATGGCTGGTGAATGGGTGACAGCCTGAGCAGCTGGAGGCCCTGTCACCCTGTGACTCAGCACTCAGCAAAGGCTGCAGAGGGACTAGGTCATACTGTGAGAGTGTGAGAGCCTGGACCTGCCAGGTCCAAACCCACTCTTTTTATTTATAATTAAATTTTTATTAATTTTACTGGGGTGACATCAATAAATCAGGATACATATATTCAAAAAAAACATGTCCAGGTTATCTTGTCATTCAATTATGTTGCATACCCATCACCCAAAGTCAGATTGTCCTCTGTCAACTTCTATCTAGTTTTCTTTGTGCCCTTCCCCCTCCCCCTTCCCCTCTTCCTCCTTCCCTCCCCCCATAACCACCACACTCTTGTCCATGTCTCTTAGTCTCATTTTTATGTCCCACCAATGTATGGAATCATGCAGTTCTTGTTTTTTTTCTGATTTACTTATTTTACTCCATATAATGTTATCAAGATCCCACCATTTTGTTGTAAATGATCCAATGTCATAATTTCTTATGGCTGAGTAGTATACCATAGTGTATATGTGCCACATCTTCTTTATCCAGTCTTCTATTTTTTTAACAGTGATTAAAGCCTTTAAGCAAACTCTTGGCCAATACAACAAGAATCCATAAAAGAGTAGTGTCCTTATCATGTTCACCAAGTCCAAGTTGGCCCCAACACCATGCCAAATCCCCACAAATGCAACCCAACCCCAGTTCAGTCCATTAGGAGCTGACACAAGGAGCTGGAGTCCAGGAAATGTCCACATCCAGGAAAACTCCGCATGGCACTGGCATTGTCACAATTCTATACTTTGCAGCTCATATCCAAGTCCCAATGACCGCTGCTTCTAGCTGGTAATGATTCAGGTAGACTGGAAAAGCCATCTGCAGCATGTGTGAAGATGGAGCTTCTGTTTTCCTCTGCCTGGAGAGATGAGACCCAGGTGCTTTTCCCTGGAGCTCTGCAACTGTGGCATGGTAAAGAAAACCTTGGGATACACTAAGCTGGGTGTCAAAGGTAAATTCATAATAGAAGTTGGCAAAAGGGAGAAAGAGAGCTCTAAATTAGTAGTAGGTCCCAGCCTGAAATATGAGTGGGGCATTGAGGTAAGAGGAATAAAGAAAACACTATATATTAAACAAAGCAGCAGAAAATAGGACTATCAACACCCACAACAGAGATCTTTGACCTGTAGTGTCACAGTGGATAAAGCATCAACCTGGAAATGCTGAGGTTGCCAGTTCAAAACTCTGGGCTTGCCTGGTCAAGGCACATATTGGAGTTGATGCTTCCAGCTCCTCCCTCCTTCTTTCTCTCTCTCTCTCTCTCTCTCTCTCTCTCTCTCTCCCCCTCTCCTCTCTAAAAAATAAATAAATAAAAAAATAATAATAAGATAAAATAAAATTTAAAAAATTGTTTAAAAAAGAAAACAACAGAGATCTTCGAGGGAAGAATAAAAAACCTGACTATTCAGGCCAGACATAGTTAAGTGGCCCTTGTGCAAATGAGATCAGTTTACCTGCT
This sequence comes from Saccopteryx bilineata, assembly GCF_036850765.1. NCBI lineage: Eukaryota > Metazoa > Chordata > Mammalia > Chiroptera > Emballonuridae > Saccopteryx > Saccopteryx bilineata. Next base: position 70,087 of record NW_027095444.1, read on the forward strand.
TCTTAAAAGAAATACCCTAGGCTCGTCCACAGTGTCATAGATGGGGCTGATGGCCCTGGGCACTTTCAGCCTTCAGTGGCAAACCCCAGCATTCTTGGCAAGGTTAGGTCATAGGTGGCTGGAGCAGGGCTGGAAGAGACTGAACCCTCCCTTAGAGGAGTGAGGGGAAGCCTACCTTCTAGTGTCCCTTTATCCTCACAGCAAAGGCATGTAAGCCTGGCAGGCTTTAGCTCAATGACCTTCCTTTTCACTATTGAAGCAGGACCCAGATGAAATCCTATGAGACCCCTTTGGGGCGCTGGAGCCTTTAAGGGCATATCCTAAAAGTGGGTAGTTCACCTGATCTCTATTGGGCTTTTTCTGCCTCTTGGTACTTTAAAAGCCATGCTCAGAAGATCTCGCTGAGGGGTTTGAGGATCCCCATCTGCCTATATAAACTTTTTCCATATATCTAGAGCTATTTGGAAAAAGACAAGACAGTGTTATTAGGTGAATCAAATAAAAGAAGGTAGAAGTTTGCAGGAGAAAAAGATTTGGCATCTCCTGTTCATCAGCATTCAAAAGAAATTTAAAAATTTTTAAGTAGAAGCATGATATGGTAGACCCATAGGAGTTCCAGGATATGACTCCTCCTTTAAAAATTTTTTAAATTGACCTTAAAATATTTGCTGGGTACACTTTAATAATATATTGACTTTAAAGATTGTAGGAAATACCCATAAATTGAAAGATTTGACAAAATAAGTAAATGCTTTTGCTATATATGCAGGAGCATTGTCAGTTTAACCAGTTTAGGAAATCCAATAATAGAAAAATGCATACAGACAATGAGCTATAACATGCTTAGCAGCCTCTCCTGTTCTGGCAGAGGTTACTATAAATCCAGAATAAGTATCCACTGTAACGTGGACATAGGACTGTTTGCCAAATGAAGGTATATGAGTAACATCCATTTGCCAAACTTGTCCTGGTAGGAGTCCTTTAGGGTTAACTCCAAATGAAGGGACAGATTGTAGTATAGGACCCCTTGGACAGGATTTCCCAATCTGCCATGCTGCTCTCTGAGAAAGTTGAAACTGTTTACACAGGGCTGCAGTGTTCTGGTGCTGAATAGTATGAGACTGAATTGCTCGATCTGTCATGGTTGCTCCAAATAATTTTCTTTTGTGTAGCTTGATCAACAAGGACATTCCCTTGTGCTAAAGCTCCAGGGAGCATGGAGTGAGCTTGAGTATGTCCTATAAAACATGGAGCTCTATGTTGACATACAAGTCTTTGAGGAAGGAGGAACTGCTGAAATACTTCATCAGCAGTTGTCCCTAAGACAGCAGTCTTTATAGTGGAAACAACCATAAGTAAATATTTGCTGTCTGTATATAGATTAAAGGAGGAATATGGCAAATGCCAAAAAGCCATGATAATTGCATATAATTCTAGTCTTTGAGCTGATTTTAAGTTGACAGTTTCAGTATAAAGTTGTCCATTGATTTGCAAAAGCGATTTGCCATTTAGTGGAAGTTTTCCAGAGCCATTGTTGTTGGTCCTTTGAAAAAAGGAACAACAATAATTTTGAGGCTCAAATCCTATAAGCTGTAAGGGTCAACCATGCCCCTTGATAATCCAGGAGGTGACAAGATCAAAATATGGAAGTGTATTCCATGGGCTATTAGATGGTTCAATGTGCCCAAGCTGTAGCTGCTCTTGTACCAATTGAGCAGCTGCCCTAAGTTTCTCCTTAGAAAGGGGACATTGGTCTACCCATACAGGATTATATGATTTCCAAGTAATTGGGTCTGCAAAATGGATTATAGGGGAAGCAAGAGCTACCAAGGCCCCTATGCTAAATATTTTGATTAATTTTAATGGGGTGACATTGGTAAATCAGGGTACATATGTTCAGAGAAAACATCTCTAGGTTATTTTTACATTTGATTATGCTGCATTCCCATCGCCCAAATTCCAATTGTCTTCTGTCACCTTCTAACTGATTTTCTTCGTGCCCCTTCCCTCCCCCAAACCCCTCCCTCTCCTCCCTCCCACCCTGTAACCGCCACACTCTTGTCCATGTCTCTGAGTCTCATTTTTATGTCCCACCTATGTATGGATTCTTATAGTACTTAGTTTTTTCTGATTTACTTATTTCGCTCAATATTATGTTATCAAGGTCCATCCATGTTGTTGTAAATGATCCGATGTCACCGTTTCTTATGGCTGAGTAGTATTCCATAGTATATATGTACCAAAGGTTTTTAATCCACTCATCCACTGACGGACACTTGGGCTGTTTCCAGATCTTCACTATTGTGAACAATGCTGCCATAAACACAGGAGTGCATTTCTTCTTTTGAAACAGTGCTATGGTGTTCTTGGGGTATATTCCTAACAGTGGTATAGCGGGGTAAAAGGCAGTTCGATTTTTAATTTTTTGAGGAATCTCCATACTGTTTTCCACAGTGGCTGCACCAGTCTGCATTCCCACCAGCAGTGCAGGAGGGTTCCCTTTTCTCCACATCCTCGCCAGCACTTATTCTGTGTAGTTTTGTTGATGAGTGCCATTCTGACTGGTATGAGGTGATATCTCATTGTGGTTTTAATTTGCATTTCTCTAATGATTAGTGGTGTTGAGCATTTTTTCATATGCCTATTGGCCATCTGTATGTCCTCTTTGAAGAAGTGTCTATTCATTTCTTTTGCCCATTTTTGGATTGGATTGTTTGTCTTCCTGGTATTAAGGTTTACAAGTTCTTTATAAATTTTGGTTATTAACCCCTTATCAGACGCATTGTCAAATATATTCTTTCATTGTGTAGTTTGTCTTTTTATTCTGTTCTTATTGTCTTTAGCTGTGCAGAAGCTTTTTAGTTTGATAAAGTCCTATTTGTTTATCTTGTCTTTTATTTCACTTGCCTGTGGAGACAAATCGGCAAATATATTGCTGCGAGAGATGTCAGAGAGCTTACTGCCTATGTTTTCTTCTAAGATGCTTATGGTTTTATGGCTTACATTTAAGTCTTTTATTCATTTTGAGTTTATTTTTGTGAGTGGTGTAAGTTGGTGGTCTAGTTTCATTTTTTTGCAGGTAGCTTTCCAATTTTTCCAACACCATTTGTTGAAGAAGCTGTCTTTACTCCACTGTATGCTCTTACCTCCTTTGTCAAATATCCATTGTCCATAAAGGTGTGGGTTTATTTCTGGGTTCTCAGTTCTGTTCCATTGATCTATATGCCTGTTCTTATGCCAGTACCAGGCTGTTTTGAGTAAAATGGCCTTGTAGTATAACTTGATATCCGGAAGTGTGATACCTCCCACTTTATTCTTCCTTTTCAAGATTGCTGAGGCTATTCGTGTTCTTTTTTGGTTCCGTATAAATTTCTGGAATATGTGTTCTATATCTTTGAAGTAAGTCATTGGTATTTTAATCAGTATTGCATTGAATTTATAAACTGCTTTGGGTAATATAGACATTTTAATGATGTTTATTCTTCCTAACCATGAGGATGGTATATGCTTCCACTTGTTTGTATCTTCCCTGATTTCTTTTATCAATGTTTTATAATTTTCCGAGTACAAGTCTTTAATTTCCCTGGTTAAATTTATTCCTAGGTACTTTATTTTTTTGGTTGCAGTGGTAAAGGGAATTGATTCCCTGATTTCTCTTTCTGACAGTTCATTGTTAGTGTATAAAAATGCCTCTGATTTCTGAGTATTGATTTTATATCCTGCCACCTTGCTGAATTCATTTATCAGGTCTAGTAGTTTTTTGACTGCAACTTTAGGGTTTTCTATATACAATATCATATCATCTGCAAATAATGATAGTTTTACTTCTTCTTTTCCAACTTGAATGCCTTTTATTTCTTCTTCTTGTCTGATTGCTGTGGCTAGGACTTCCAGAACTATGTTGAATAAGAGTGGTGAAAGGGGGCACCCCTGCCTTGTTCCTGATCTTAAGGTGATTGCTTTTAATTTTTGCCCATTGATTATGATGTTGGCTGTGGGTTTGTCATAAATGGCCTTTATCATGTTGAGGTATGTTCCCTGTATTCCCACTTTGCTGAGAATTTTGATCATGAATGGGTGCTGGAGTTTGTCAAATGCTTTTTCTGCATCTATTGAAATTATCATGTGGTTTTTCTCTTTCCTTTTTTTTATGTGATGAATCACATTGATTGATTTGCAAATATTGTACCAGCCTTGCCTCCCCAGAATAAATCCCACTTAATCATGGTATGATTTTTTTCATATATTGCTGGATTCGGTTTGCTAATATTTTGTTGAGGATTTTAGCATCTAAATTCATCAGGGATATTGGCCTATAATTTTCTTTCTTTGTGTTGTCTTTGCCTGGTTTTGGATTCAGAATTATGCTTGCCTCATAAAAGGAGCTTGGAAGTCTTCCTTCCTCTTGAATTTTTTGAAATAGCTTGAGAAGGATAGGAGTTAGTTCTTCTTTGAATATTTGGTAGAATTCACTTGTGAAGCCATCAGGCCCAGGACTTTTTTGGGGGGGAGGAATTTTTTGATAACTGTTTCAATCTCATTTTTTGTAATTGGTCTGTTTAGGTTTTCTGATTCTTCCAGATTAATTTTTGGAAGATTATATGTTTCAAGGAATTTGTACATTTTATCTAGGTTGTCTAGTTTTTTGGCATACAGTTCTTCATAGTATTTTCTTACAATATTTTGTATTTCTGTTGTGTCAGTTGTTATTTCTCCACTCTTGTTTCTAATTTTATTTATTTGAGTCCTCTCTCTGTTTTTCTTGGTGAGTCTGGTTAAAGGTTCGATCTTGTTTACCTTTTCAAAGAACCAGCTCCTGGTTTCATTGATCCTCCATGTCATCTATTTCTGCTCTGATTTTTATTATTTCCTTCTACTAGCTCTGGGCTTTACTTGCTGTTCTTTTTCTAGTTCTTTTAGATGCAGGGTCAAGTTGTTTATTTGAGCTCTTTCTAGCTTCTTGAGGTATGCCTGTAATGCTATAAACTTCCCTCTCAGGACTGCTTTTACCGTGTCCCATAAATTTTGAGTTGATGTATGCTCATTATTGTTCATTTCTAGGAATTTTTAAATTTCTTCTTTGATTTCACTTTTTACCCATTCATTATTTAATAACATGCTATTTAGTTTCCAAGTGTTTGAGTATTTTTCAGTTTTTCTGTTGTGGTTGATTTCTAGTTTCATGCCATTGTGAATGGAGGAAGTGCTCGATATGATTTCAATCTTCTTAAATTTTTTGAGACCGCTTTTGTGCCCTAACATGTGGTCTATTCTAGAGAATGTACCATGAGCACTTGAAAAGAATGTATATTTTGCTGTTTTAGGATGAAAGGCTCTCAAGATATCTATTAAATCAAGTTGATCTAGTGTGTCCTTTAAGTCTGCTGTTTCTTTGTTAATTTCCTCTCTTGAGGATCTATCTAGTGATGTTAGTGGGGTATTGAAATCCCATACTATTATAGCAGGGGTCCCCAAACTTTTTACACAGGGGGCCAGTTCACTGTCCCTCAGACCATTGGAGGGCTGGACTATAAAAAAAACTATGAACAAATTCCTATGCACACTGCACATATCTTATTTTAAAGTAAAAAAAAAACGGGAACAAATACAATATTTAAGATAAAGAACAAGTAAATTTAAATCAACAAACTGACCAATATTTCAATGGGAACTATGCTCCTCTCACTGACCACCAATGAAAGAGGTACCCTTCCAGAAGTGCGGCGGGGGCCAGATAAATTGGCTAAGGGGGCCGCATGTGGCCCGCGGGCCATACTTTGGGGACCCCTGTACTATAGTATTGCTGTTGATCTCGCCCTTTAAATCCATCAATGTTTGCTTTCATATATTTAGGTGCTGCTATATTAGGTGTGCAGTTATTTATAACGGTTATATCTTCCTGTAGGATTGCTCCCTTTATCATTATGTAGTGACCTTCTTTATCTCTAACTATAGTCTTTGTTTTAAAGTCCATTTTGTCTGATATAACTATTGCTACCCCAGCTTTTTTTGTCATTTCCATTTGGGTGAAATGTTTTTTTTTCATTTTTTTATCTTCAGTCTATGTGTATCTTTTGTTTTAAGGTGTGTCTCTTGTAGACAGCATATGTATGGGTCCTGTTTTCTTATCCATGCAGCTACCCTATGTCTTTTGATCGAATCATTTAATCCCATTTACTTTTTAGGTTGTTATTGATATGTAATTGTTTATTGCCATTTTATTCTTTAAAACTGTATTTCTCTTTTGCTATATTCTTTTTCTCCTTTGATCTGTTTACAACCAAACCCACTCTTAAACTTGCCTCTTGCAACTATTCCTTTAATCCTTCTGTTAATGAATTATTAATTTATTTTACTTCAGTAGGTATGTCCTTTCTTTTGGAATTAAATGGCTTTAGGTGACACACCGGAATCAGTAATCCCTGAGACTCCCTCCTCAGAATGTCCTCACCGGGTGGGGGTCACCTGGGGGAGATAAAGACACTGGGTGAGGCTGGATCTCAGGAGAGCTACCTATCAGCTCTGTCCCATTCCTTCCTCATCCTTGGAGAGGGACACTCAGAACAGTGAAGAAAAACAGCAGGTGAAGAAGTGCCTGTTTGTGATTTCCTTATTGTAGGGTCAATTTTATTAGTGTGTATTTTTACTAGGAAATCACCCATTCCTTTAGTTTTCCAGTTTGACGCAACAGGTGTTTTACATTTAACTCTTAATTTCTTTTTATTTCTGTTTTTTTACAGAATTGTTACAAGTAATAAACAAATATTGATATATCATTGTTAACTAAAGTCTATATTTTATTCAGTTTCTCACATTCAAGGTTCAGTCTTGGTGCTGGCGCCTCTGTCTGTCAAAGCCTTCACCTCTCTGCCAGCCTGAGAGGGTGATGCTGACACAGACGTTTCCTGTGACTGAGTAGGGTGGTAGGATGGGAAATGAGGCAGGAGAGAAAATGAGCCTGATAGAGAGTCTCAACACTGTGCAAATAATAGAGACTTTATTCTGGGTCCTGGTTGGATGGCTCAGTGGTAGCGTGTTGGCCTGGCCTGTGGAAGTTTCAGGTTCAATTTCTGGTCAGGGCACACAGGAGAAGTGACCATCTGCTTCTTCACCCCTCCCTTTTCCCTGTGTGTTCTCCCTCTCTCTCTCTCTTCCCCCTCTCTCTCCCTCCTCCCCTCCTTGCCCCTCCCACAGTCATGGCTTGATTGGAACAAGTGGGCCCCAGGTGCTGAGGATGGCTCCATGGCCTCGCCTCAGGAGCTAAAGTAGCTAGGTTGACAAGCAACAGCCCCAGATGGGCAGAGCACCCCCCCAGGGGCTTGCAGGGTAGATCCTGGTGGGGGCACATGCAGGAGTCTGTCTCTCTGCCTCCCCACTTCTCAATTAAGGGGAAAAAATGCACCTAGCTTGGGGTGGCACAGTGGATAAAGCATCAGCCTGGAATGCTGAGGTCACAGGTTGGAAATTCTCAGCTTGCCGAGTCCAGGCACATAGAGGAAGCAACTATGAGTTGATGCTTCCCACATATCTCCCCTATTTCTCTCTCTCTCTCTCTGTCTCCATCTCTCTCTAAAAATCAATAAAATTTTTTTAAAAAGTTTAAATTGTGATAGAAGTAAATATATCTCGATTTGTTTATAAACATAAATGTAAAGAAGACTGGCATAACCAACAACTCACAATTCCTTAGTCACAGTTTTCATTAGAAAATAAGTTGTGTTAAAAACTAAGAATTTTAATATATGTTATTGAAAAAAATAACAAAGAACTGTACATAAAAGAAGAACAAGGTATGTTGTGAATGAATAAAAATGTATGGGATATGAGAATTGTTTTGAGAGAAGAAATTAATTTTGTCCTAGATTGAGGCTTGTAGTTTCAGAATGAGATAGAGGGCGAAAATAGGATAAAAGATGAATGTTAAAAGGAAGGTAGTAAAAGGTTTGTGAAGAGAAATTTAAAGAGAGGAAGTTTTTATACACAGTCAAGCTGAATAATGCTGGAAAAAATTAAGTAAATGAATGTAAATATGAAAAGTAGGCAGATGTAGAAGCAGAGTTTGGTTTACATTACTTGGTCAAAAGGTCAAAAACTCAAATAAGTCAGTTGTCTAGCACCAGATATTATAAAAAACTTCCTGGCCCTGGCTGGTTGGCTCAGTGGTGGAGCGTCAGCCTGGTGTGCGGGGACCCGGGTTCAATTCCCGGCCAGGGAACATAGGAGAAGCGCCCATTTGCTTCTCCACCGCTACCCCCTCCTTCCTCTCTGTCTCTCTCTTCCCCTCCCGCAGCCAAGGCTTCATTGGAGCAAAGATGGCCCGGGCACTGTTGATGGCTCCGTGGCCTCTGCCTCAGGTGCTAGAGTGGCTCTGGTCACGGCAGAGCGACGCCCCGGAGGGGCAGAGCATCGCCCCCTGGTGGGCAGAGCGTTGCCCCTGGTGGGCCTGCCAGGTGGATCCCAGTCGGGCGCATGCGAGAGTCTGTCTGACTGTCTCTCCCCATTTCCAGCTTCAGAATAAAAAATAAAATAAAATAAAATAAAAACTTCCTGTCTGTAAAGCAAAGATACAATGTTCTTAAAGTGTATCTGTTTGATATTGTTTTAAACAGGTGTTTGATTACTAAACAATCTCAATCCTAAGAACCAAAGATGTGATAACATATTGATCCAGTTTTGATGTGAGAGGACCCCTGCTGTGTCATGTAAGACCCCCTCCAGACAGTCACAGGACTCGGGGCTGACATCAGAGCCTTAACCACTGTGCTTGGCCTCATCCACACAGTCACATTGACCAGAGATGACGTCCAAGAACCCTATGCTCTCTCTAGTGGGTCCACGTTTCACAGTAAATGGACCCAGAGCTGACGTGAAAAGATCTCGAAGTCTAATATGAGGGTACTTGTCTATATGAGGGAGGACTCAGAGCTGATGTGACAGGATCCGTACTCTCTCAGGTAGGTTCCCTACGCACAATCACTGGGTCAGATCTGATATGTCAGGGCTACGTATTCCCTCAGGAAAGACCCCTGGCCACACTCAGAGTGGGCAGAGCTGATGTGACCCGACTCTGTACGCTGTCTGAGCAGAACCCCTCACACACTTGGGTGCACACCGGCAGGAAACGCTCTTCTCTGCTGCCACCTCGTGTGCATCTTGAAAATAACAGCTAGGTAAGAGTCACCAGAAAGTTTTTTCCTCTGCTGCAATCTGGGTGCATGTAACCAAAAAACCATCTACCTACTTTTGCACCACCAAAGTGTCTTTTCCCATCTTTCACTTTGAATCTCTTTACATGCTTATGTTTTAGGGACCACGTGTGGGGCAGGGCGGGGACCGGGAGAGGTGGGACAAATCTTGCAGGGCGTGGCTGATGGGCGCATTAAGGAAGGTGAGGGCTGGACACCTCCCCGTGGTGGGATCAGTCTGTGGAAAGCAGCTTCAGCCTTGCCTCAGACAGGAGCTTCCGCCTCGAGATGGGTGTTGGGCAGATAAAATATATTATGCTCACTTTGTTAAAGTTGGCACTGCCTACATGGCAGCCTGTCACCCAGGTGATATTAATGTGTGTTGGGGGAGGGCTCTGGGCAGGCAGGATCCTTGTAGCCTGGGGCTTGGTTTTAGGACTAAGCCTTTCCCACCTTTTTTGATGTGGGGTGGTACAATCCCATCATGCCTCAGATAAGTGACTTTGTATTAGAGACTTCCCTATTTTGTATATTGGATTAAAGGTTTTGAATTCTACACTATAAAATGGAGGCAGAATGGGAGCTTGTTCTCTTGGTTACTAAGATTAACATTAGAGGAGACAGCAGAGAGCAGAGAAAGGCCACATGGAGGTGGCCAGGAAAAGCAGCCAAGATGGTGGAGTGCTAAGTGAAGCCAGTTTGTGCAGAGTTTGTGCAGGGAGAAGGAATGAGATGAGGAACAGAGGTGAATAAGTCTGGTGAGCTAGAAACCTTTGATTCTAGGAAACTCGAATAAGTCAGTTACTTTGTGAGCACTGAATATGAGTGGGTTTTGGAGCCCAGTGTGTGATTTTACTTGCCTGCCAGGTGCAAGCTAGGATTAAAGATGGTGGCCCACCAGTTTTTAGCTTTGCTGTTTCTTTACCAACTGTCCGAATCCTATGCAAACCTGCATGTGAATGGCCACGATGGTAGCTCTTAGCCTGACAAGGGGCTAACTCCCTGGAGAGGGTCTCCAACCTAGGATTTGGTGACCTTCCGAGTGATGGGGCCTCCCTCTGTAGAGTGACTCTTGTTTCATTAACAGACAGTCCCTCCCTGGAGATGTTTACTGAGGGGAGGGAGCTTCCTCCCCCCTCCCCCAGGTCTTCCTTTGCAAGTTAATCAATGTCCAGTCCTGTAGAAGTTTTATGAGTTTATTTTATCCAAACTGTCAACAATTGCTGGTAATCAAATCTCAGCAGATAGAAAAAATGATTTGGAAAATGACGTTTTGCTCTGTATTTTGTACATCAGAATAAAGCAGAAGACAAGGGGGTTGCATGAACTTGGTGATAGATTAGGGACGACAAGAACACAAAGCAGTGGCCTGACCTGTGGTGGCACAGTGGATAAAGCATCGACCTGGAAATGCTGAGGTCGCTGGTTCAAAACCCTGGACTTGCCTGGTCAAGGCACATATGGGAGTTGATGCTTCCAGTTCCTCCCCACTGTCTCTCTCTTATCTCTCTCTATCCTCTCTAAAATGAATAAATTTTTAAAAAAAGAACACAAAGTGGGAAAATCTGTGGCACTGATTAAAATTAAAGTGTATATACTGAAATTTCTTTTACATGGGCAGGAATGAGATAGCTAACAGTGACAGTGATAATAGCAACAATGGGGGTGGTTGGCTTCTGCTGTGCTGATCTGCTTGCTCTGAGGGCTGCCAGAAAAAATTACCCTTACATTTCAAAGGCGTGCAATTGTTAGGTAGGATAGACAGGCATCAGTGCAGGAAAAGGGGAAGGGGAACAAAGGGGGTTTTATCTCATCTACTGAAGGAGGGGGTCAGCGGTCACACGGTCTGCCAGGACAAAATCACCAGATGTCCAAATGGCCTTGAAACACTGTACATTGCTCAGAGTATAAGTGAAAGGGAACCTTGGAGTTACAGTTAAAAAGTATATGATCTCTATGACCCCAACAAGTAGCAGTGTTCAGACGAGCTGAGTTGCCCACCTGTGTCTTGTGCCAAGTGAACAGCTTTGCTTAATAAACTGCTTGCTTTGTTTGAACACTGCACCATGTCTGTTGCCTGAATTCTTTCTCACCTGAGAAGCCTGAGTTTTCTCTGGTGAACCTGAGTTTTCTCTGGTGCCATTATCAGATACCTTATTGTGGTAAGGTACCGAAGAATTGCAAAAATTAATATTAATATTTTAGAAGGAAAAGTCAGGCTTCTTGCTTATACTTTCTTTTGAGAAAGGAGGGAGAAGAATGCAGAAGCTTTCTGGCTTGCAAGGATGACTGGGTCATTTAGTTTAACTATAGAATAAAGGTTATCTGAAGAACTTTTTTTCCCTTTCAATAAGAGACAATATTTACATATCCTACACTGATTTGAACTCTTTTTCCCTTCCTGGAATCCTGAGAGTAACATATACCTGTAGACAAAGGAATGGGAGACAGACACTAAAGGATTTGTGAATGTCTTTGATATGTAAAATGACATCACTTTGTGTTGCCTTGTAATATGTAGGAATATTTTTATAGATCCTATAGACCAGTGGTTCTCAACCTTTCTAATGCCGTGACACCGCAATACAGTTCCTCACGTTGCGGTGACCCCAAACCAAAAAATAATTTTGGTGGCTACTTCATAACTGTAATTTTGCTACAGTTATGATTCGGAATGTAAGTACCTGATATGCATTATGTATTTCCTGATGGTTTTAGGCGACCTCGCTGGGTCGCGACCCACAGGTTGAGAACCGTCCCACAGGTTGAGAATCGCTGCTTATAAAGCCAGAAGCCAGGGCCAGCATCAGAGCAGCCTGGCTTATGCAGGTTCACATTGGATTCGGACAGTCGGTAAAGAAACAACGGAGCCAAAAGCTGATGGGCCATAGTCTTTAATCCTAGCTTGCACTCGGGCAAGCAAAAACACTCACTGGGCTCCAAAACCCACTCACATTCAGTGCTCACAAAGCTACTGACTTATCCGAGTTTCCTAGAATCAAAGGTTTCTAGCTCATCAGCCTTATTCTCCTCAGTTTCCCATCTCCTTCCTTATTCCAGATACAAACTCTGCACAAACTGGCATCTCACTCAGCACTCCACCATCTTGGCTGCTTCTCCTGGCCACATGGACTCTTTCTGCTCTCTGCTCTTCTCCCTCTGCTCTCTCATGCTAATCATCCCAGGAACCAAGAGAGCAAGCTCTCGTTCTGCCCCCATTTTATAGTATAGAAATGCAAACCTTTAATCCAATATACAAAACAGGGAAGTCTCTAATACAAAGACACTTCTCTAAGGCATGATTGGATTGTACCGCCCCACATCAAAGTGGGTAGGAAAGGCCTAATCCCAAAACCAAGCCCCAGGCTACAAGGATTCTACCTGCCCACAGAGACACACATTAATATCACCTGGGCAACGGCCTCCACGTGGGCAGCGTCATCTTTTACAAAGTGAGCATAATACATTTTATCTGGGGTCCTGGCTGGTTGGCTCAGTGGTGGGGCGTCGGCCTGGCGTGCGGGGGACCCGGGTTTGATTCCTGGCTAGAGCACATAAAAGAGGCGCCCATTTGCTTCTCCACCCCCCCTTCCTCTCTGTCTCTCTCTTCCTCTCCTGCAGCTGCGGCTCCATTGGAGCAGGGATGGCCCGGGCACTGGAGATGGCTCCTTGGCCTCTGCCCCAGACGCTAGAGTGGCTCTGGTCGAGGCAGAGCGACGCCCCTGAGGGGCAGAGCATCGCCCCTTGGTGGACAGAGCCTCACCCCTGGGGGCCGTGCCGGGTGGATCCCGGTCGGGCGCATGTGGGAGTCTGGGAGTCTGTCTAACTGTCTCTCCCTGTTTCCAGCTTCAGAAAAATACAAAAAAAAGAAAAAAAAAGAATACATTTTATCTGCCCAACACTGCTCTAGACAAATGTTATAAGCTTGTTAATGATTGATTATTGTGTCATGTTTCCCTTCCTTTTCCCCCCAACTGTATGTGATTAAGTCTATATAACGAGATGAAGGCTATTTCACACACAACCAATTTGGGTCAGCTATACCCTGTGTTAGTTGTGTGCAGCCGGCTTAATCAATAAATTTCCTCCTAAAAATTCTTCTGTATCCAGCCTTGGTGTCTTTACGTAAACCTGTAGAATTAAGGAACGCTACTTTACAATTGTAGTTGCAAAAGACAAGAGACAGACTCAATGAAAATAAGCCTTTGACCTTTTTAGAGAAAAATACCTCCCTAGGACATGACTACCCACCATGAACTGCTTTTAGTTAGAAAGTTTTCATTTCAGACCATCCTCTGTGTTTATTTTAGGTCTCTGAGTTTGTAAGGCCACCATGCAAGCCTCCCCTGAGCTTATCAGGTTCCGCATGTGGCCCCTTTTTGTTCACACTCTCCTCAAAGAGACGCTGGCTTCCTAGAGAAGTGCTCCACTGTCTCAGTAGAGCCTGAGCTTTACCTCGATGAAGCACCCCTGATTCAACTTCCTCGTGCATTGGGACACTCCTGCTTAACAGCATGGCTGGCAGTCTCTTTGAGACTACTCTTGAGGGGGGCTATGAGGATTCTAGTTATTGGTAGTGAGACCAATCACCACTGGAGGAAGGACACGAGCAACACACAAGTTAGTTGCAAGAATCACACATGCAGTTTATTACTCAGAGATCCTATGGTATTCCTGGGTAATGGTTAATGGGGCCACATCAGCGTGCACTTCTCGGCTGTCCTTTGTTAGACCAGCCAGCATGGAGACAGTCCACACTCAATGTTGGAGTCTGGGCGACTAACTGCAGCTGGGGGCCCCTTGGCTTTAGTGCCCTTTCTGGCATACACCTTCTAACATAATTCTTAATCTCTGGATGATCACATCAAGCCACTTTTGAGGATTTTCTTGCAGGGAGCTCTTTTTTGATAATCTACAGAATTGTCACATTATGCCACTTTCAGGAAGTTCCTTGCAAGGAGCTCTTTTTATCTATATATAATTTCACACACACATTAACGGCCCTGAGCTAAGGGCATGGTCTTGCCTATCATATCCTTATACACCAGATTAGCTCCCATGCAGAGGGTGTGGCTTATTCACTTTTGTTAGTAGCTTTTAATATTATATCATAACATTTCTATATATCTTCTATAATTTCTATATATTTAATTATTATAGAATTATATTACTGTAACATTCTACCCCCTGATCCTGGAGAGCTATAAGCTTTCTGGATTATTATGCCTATCCAGTAATGCTTGTTGTGTTCATGTTGGAAGGAAGGTAGATAATGTTGGGGAAAGAGAGTTGGACACTATACAGTGTGTCCATAAAGTCATGGTGCACTTTTAACCAGTCACAGGAAAGCAACAAAAGATGATAGAAATATGAAATCTGCACCAAATAAAAGGAAAACTCTCCCAGTTTCATATCTATTCAGTGCAGTTTGATGTGGGCTCATGCACAGATTTTTTAGGGCTCCTTAGGTAGCTATCCCGTATAGCCTCTACAGACTCGTCACTGACTGATGGCCTACCAGAACTAGGTTTCTCCACCAAACTGCTGGTTTCCTTCAACTGCTATCCCACTGAGTAATGTTATTCCTATGTGGTGGCGCTTCGTTATAAATGCACCGATATTCACGTTGCACTTTGGTCACGGATTCAAATTTAGTGAGCCACAGAACACACTGAACTTTCCTCTGTACCATCCACATCTTGACTGGCATGGCCGTGGGCTGCTCCACTGTATACATGGTGTTACATCATCATCTGCGCATGTGCACATGCTGCCACATCATCCTACAGAAACTAGAACTTGGAATGCCTGCATGCGGGAGAAGCCTCAGGGTTCCATTTAGTAGAAGGCTCTTGTATTCATAGGCTTGATGGCATGTTAGAGGAAACCATTGTGCCCTGAGAAGACAATTGTTCCCCCAGCACTCCATTTCGGGTTTGGGGTGAGTTTCCCCAAGGTGTTTTGGGGAAGAGAAAAATGGTTCCATTGTAGGAGATGCACCATGGGAGTCAAAAGTGGGTGGGGAAACTCTGGGAGGTGCAGACCTGAGATGGTTTACAGCAAGGAGAGGTACTGTGTCCCAGCCCAAAAATACAGACGTGGTCCTAACAGAGATCTGAGCTTTTTGTTTGCTTGTTTGTTTGCCGTTTCTTCTGCTTTTCTCCTGAGTGAAAAGTGTGAAGCACATTGCAGACTTATTACTTAATTTTTCTTTGTATTTTATTTTTTTCATTGATGAGAGAGAGAGAGAGAGAGAGAAGCATGCACTGATTGCTCCACTTAGTTGTTCCATTTAGTTATGTGGTCATTGGTTGTTTCTTTTAGGTGCCAACAATGGGGCTCACACCAGTCATGTTGGGGTTTGGTACAATGCCGTATGTACTGAGCTACATGGCCAGTGCCCCATAGGCTTTTTTTAATGTAGTATTTTAATTATCATTCATTGGAAGTTATTTTATATTTCCAATTGTGATGTTTGGGGGGTTATTTAGAAAATGTCATTTATGGCTTAAAGCATAAGGAGCTCGTGTGTCCCTTTTATTAATATTTTTTAGCCTGACCAGGCAGTGGTGCAGTGGATATAGCATCATACTGAAATGCAGAAGACACAGGTTCTAAACCCTGAGGTCACTGACTTGAGTGCCTGCTCATTCAGCTTGAGCACGGGCTCAGCAGCTTTATTGTGGTGTCACTGACTTGAGCGTGGGATCATAGACATGACCCTATGGTTGCTGGCTTGAGCATGGGATCATAGACATGACCCCATGGTTGCTGGCTTGAGCCCAAAGGTCACTGGCTTGAGCAAGGGGTCACTTGCTCTGATGTAGCTTCTCAGTCAAGGCACATATGAGAAAGCGATCAATGAACAACTAAGGTGCCGCAATAAAGATTTGATGCTTCTTATCTCTCTCCCTTTCTGCCTGTCTGTCCCTCTCTCAACCTATATTTTAGGTTAATGGCCATCAGAACCAAACACACATTTTATATTCTTTTAAACTTGGAAGCTTGTTGGATATTGCTTTCTGTTGTTTTATGATCTCTTTTCAATATGTTTGAAGTATACTTCTCTGTTGTCACTCTGTGCCCATGGCAGTTTCAGAAGAAAACTTAAGTACAATCACCTTAGTGTTTACATAATTAAGGAACAGCTTGTTGATCCCTTACCTTATTTCTTGTGTTAATAGGTTTTGGGGTTTCCCAACAAAAAGTAATCTGTTCGATGTGTCACATGTTCTGAAATCAGATGCATGTTATCTGTGTAACCTTTATGCATCTAAGATTCTGGCCTGACCTGTGGTGGTGCAGTGGATGGAGCATTGATTTGCAATGCTGAGGTTGCCGGTTTGAAACTCGAGGCTTGCTGGGTCAAGGCACAGTTTAGAGGCAACTCCTCTAAGGTGATGCTTCCTGCTCCTTTCCCCTTTCTATCTCTTCTGTCTTTTCTCTAAAATCAATCAATAAATGTTTTTCAAAAAATCTTAGATTCTGTAATTCAGTTTTTTGAAG
Organism: Saccopteryx bilineata; assembly: GCF_036850765.1. Taxonomy (NCBI): domain Eukaryota; kingdom Metazoa; phylum Chordata; class Mammalia; order Chiroptera; family Emballonuridae; genus Saccopteryx; species Saccopteryx bilineata. The sequence continues at coordinate 86,778 of NW_027095444.1, forward strand.
TGACCTATATACCCAGTATAACCTCATTGTCTTATATCAGTTTCCCTTGAGCCTTTATTTTACATTGAATATCCCTTGTTCATCTTATTATTTCACTTGATTATTAGCCCAGCTGCTAGAACTTTCAAAGTATAAGGACAGTTTTTTTATATTATTTTTTTATGAGACAGAGAAAGAATCAGACAGAGGGATAGACAGGGACAGACAGACAGAAATGAAGAGATGAGAAGCATCAATCATCAGTTTTTCATTGCAACACCTTAGTTATTCATTGGTTGCTTTCTCATATGTGCCTTGACCGCGGGCCTTCAGCAGACCAAGTAATCCCTTGCTTGAGCCAGCGACCTTGTCCAAGCTGGTGAACTTTTGCTCAAACCAGATAAGCCTGCACTCAAGTTGGCGACCTCGGGGTCTCAAACCTGGGTCCTCTGCATCCCAGTTTGATGCTCTATACACTGTGCCACTATCCACTGTGCCACTGCCTGGTCAGGCTGACAGTTTTTTAATTTTATTCCCCACAGTGTCGATAAGCCAGGCATGTGACATGAATAGCTGGATACTAAGTCCCTGAAGAGTCCTGCTGCTGAGATCATGGACATGTTCTGACTAAGGATATACTTTATTTCTTTTCCCTCTGTCAGTTACTTGGTTTATTTTTGTGGGGTTTGTTAGAATGTGGTAGTGCTGTTAGTGATGTTTCTCTATTCTACATTTACATTGGTAGTGAAATACATTTTGAAGCTCGCTGCTTGGACTTAGGGAGTCATGAGATGCCGTTTATAAAGTCCTGGCTGTGTTTGCATTGTGAGCATCTGGTTTAGCTTCTGCATCTGTCATGCAGCAAGTGGGGTATGTTGTTTCACTCCATGTCTGAAGTTCAGTTATGGGGTCTTGGTTACAGATCAGGAGTCTGTCTCTAGGGTTTGTCATTGAATCTGTATTCTGCTGTGCACCTGGGGTCCCTTTGCATGTAGCCTCATATCCGAGTTTCCAGTGTGGGTCCCACGAGCAGCTCCAGTTCTAGGGCCTGATGTATGGACTCTGGTGTCCAAGTGCCATGTCAGTTTCTGACATTGGTGTTTCCTAGTCTCGGTTGGGTCTTTAGAACAATGTTTGGTGTTTGGTACCAAGTTCCCTTTTTGGTTTGGGCATTGGTCCATTGCTCAGTTTAAGTCGTCTAGGGTCCATGGGGTACTGATTTTGTCTAAGGACTCTGGTGACTGTTCAGTAATAATGTTGGATGGGGAAAAGAGCAAAGTGAATGGAAGATTCTAATCTATAAAACTCGGGATAGCTGCTCCAGGGAGAAGCCTCAAGATTCCATTTAGTAAAATCTGATAGAAGGCTCCAATATTTGTAGGCTTGATGGCATATTAGAGTACCAGTGATAGTCAACCTGGTCACTACTGTCCACTAGTGGTCATTCCAGCTTTCATGGTGGGCTGTAGTGAAGCAACCAAAGTATAAATAAAAAGATAGATTTAATGATAGTAAGTTGTTTTATAAAGATTTATTCTGCCAAACTTAGCGAAAATCCAACATAAAGTACTTGGTAAGTAATGATTATTATATGCTTTAACTTGCTGTAACTCTGCTTTATAAATTTTATAAAGTAAAGTTCCTTCCCTACTCTATATGATAAATCACCATTACTGCAGAACCAGTGGGCGGTTAAAAAATTTTACTATTAACAGAGATACAAAAGTGGGCGGTAGGTATAAAAAGGTTGACTACCCCTGGAGTAGTCCATTGTGTTCTGAGATGTCCATCGTCCCCTCAGCCCTCTGGTTCAGGTTTGGGAGAAGTTTCTCCAAGGCAGTGCCGGTCATGTGTTTTGGGGAAGTGAGAGGGAAATGGTTCCATTGTAGGAGAGGCACCATGAAAGGCAGATATGGGCAGGAAACACTGTGAGGTGCAGAATTAGTTTGTTGATGGTTAAAAAAAAGGTCATCTTTTCTAGGTGAGAAATGGAAACATGTTCTGAAGAGATATCTGGGGTTTTTACTTTGTTTTTCTTTCCTGTTTTTCCTGCTTTTCTGTTGAGAGAATGTACTAGGCATGTTGCAGGTCTATCACAGCTTTTTTCATTGAATTTTTACATTTTTACATTGATTTGAGAGTGCCGCGGACCAGCGCAGCTTCCAAATAATGGTGCGGAATTAAGGAAACACACTTTGTCAGAACAAAACCGATGGGACCGGGAGGACTCCTCAAACTGCCTGGCAGCATCTGAGTCCCTCACAGCCTCAGTTCGCTTTATTATATGGACCTATGCAAATCAAGGACCCTGATACAAAGTTGCACATCAAAGGTTAAGACAGGAACTCTCCCAAGGCAAAAACAGTATACATTAGTGAATTTTACAAACATCTGAAAACAAAGAGTCAGAGGAAGGGTATGTATATTGCTTCCTGCAACCCAAGGAAGGAAGGGGAGTGGGTGCAAACACAGAGCATCAAAGCCAAATATGGAGATGAAGGGGGTAGAACTTAAGCCCCCTGCCAAGCCTTGAATCTATAATGGCTTTTTGCCATTACCGGTCCACAACAGAAGGGGCAGGGTGATGGCCACGTCATCTGGGGTTTTTGCTCTTCGGCTCCAGGTACCTTGGGCTGGACCCTCCATTGATGGTCTCCGTTCATCCTGATGTGTGGCCCCAAGCTGGGGACCAGCAGCGCTGGCAGGGACATCCCTGAGATAGGGAGGCGGGAGTCCCAAATCAAAAAGAATAAGGTCAGTTTGAGATTCAGGGAGTACAGAGGAGGGAAGAGGAGGATACAGGAATGAAGCAGGCACCGTTGGCTCTGGAGGTTTGAGTGGAAGCATAGAGCAGATGTCTGGATGAGGTACAGCAGGTCTGGGAGGGCCCAGAGTGGTGGAGAGGGTTATTGGAAGGGAGAGTGTAGAGGGCAGAAGGAAAGGTCGGAACCAAGGAGGAGGGTCATTGGCCAGGTCCTCCCAAACCCAAATATAAGGCTGTTGATCTGGATGGCCATGAGGTCCTGGATTGAAGACAACTGCTTTAACCACCTTTATGGTATCCTTGTGAAAGGTTCCAGTGGTCTGCCAACCTACTCCGAAGGTGGGCCACTCAGAGGCACAGAAAGTCTGCCACTTGTGCTTCTTAACAAGAAGAGACAGATTATGGGCTCGGGCATCAACCTCAGACCAATGAGACAAAGTCAGGGACAGTGAGGTGGAAGTTTTCTGTCCCATTTCAAACCCAAAAAGACAATAACACAAAAATAAGACAATAACCAGGACAATCACAAAAACGAATAGACTAAGCCGGCTGTGCCATGAACGGCAAAATGAAACTAAAAATAAACCTAGCGGTCCGGACCAACGAGCTCGGTTGGAAACTGGCAACAAATCTACAGATTCTGTCTGAGACAGCAGATGGACTTCCAAGCGTCCTTGGTCATCCACACACTCCAGGGCGTCCCCCGGAGTCATGGCAGGCGACCCCCTGACACGTCTGTCGGTCGCAGCCAGGAGGGACTCAGGTCCCTGCCTGACAGCTACCGCCAGTTTCACTCACCAAGCGTCAGGTGTGTGTCTCGTGGTCTGCGAGGAAGAGAGATTTCGGTGGAACCTCCAAATGTTGACCGAGGTCGCACCACGAAGACTCTAGACCCAAGTGTGTGGGTAAAACAGAAGAAAAAGTTTATTACACTCATGAGCGGGCTCAAGGCAAGGAGGTAGCCAAGAGCCCCGAACAACTTCAGCAAGCAAGTTTTATACATTATTTCAGGGAGGGGAGGAGACACCCAGGAATTCAGGAGTCATGAGATAGGGAAGTTGTAATGGCTCTCAAGGTGATTGCCTCAGGTGCTTGCGGAGGAGCAATCACCTATGATTACATCGGGGCGAGGCGGGCCAGTTCCTGTTCTGCAAGCCAAGATTAGCCAAGCAAAGGTCAGATGGAATTTTCTATTTTTACTGTTACATGAATTTTCTATTTTTACTGTTACAGACTATGTAGGTTCTACTTAGTGGTACTGAGACCAATCACCACCAGAGGAAACACATGACCAACACACAAGTTAATTGTAAGAAGCACACAGGCAGTTCATTGCTCACAGATCATATGACATACCTTTGAACAGTTTACTGGGACACCTTCAGCGTGTTTATCTAGCTGTTCTTGTTTAGAGCAGCCAGCATGGAGACTCCACATTCAATGTTGTAGTCTGTTTGACTAACTGTAGCTGGGTACCCATTGGCTTTAGTACCCTTTCTGGCATACACCTTCTAACCGGTGTTAATCTCTGGATTACCACATTAAGCCACTTTTGGGAATTTTCTTGCAGAAAGCCTTTTTTTGTTCATCTACAGAATTGTCACGTTGAGCCACATTTAGGAAGTTTCTTACAGAGAGCTCTTTTTATCTATATATAATTTCACACACACATTAACTGGGCCCTGAGCTAAGGACATGGTCTTGCCTATCACATCCCTATACACTAGATTAGCTCCCACCCAGAGGGTGTAGCTTATTCACTTACCTTAGTAGCTTTTAATATATATCTTCTATATTTTCTATATTTTTATGTATTTAATTAGTATAACATTATATTACTGTAACATTCTTTCCCTTGATGCTTGTGAGCTAAAAGTTTTTCTGGATTCTTATGCTTATTCAGTAATACTTGTTGTGTTCATGTTGGCAGGAAGGTAGATATGGATGGGGAAAGAGAGAGAAGAGAGTTTTACACTATATTTTATGGAAATTAAAATGACTGCTCCAGGGAGAGGCCTCAGGGTTCCATTTAGTGTAATCTGATAGAAGGCTCCAGTATTCATAGGCTTGATGGCACATTAGAGGAAACCATTGTGCCCTAAGAAGTCCATTGTCCCTTCAGCCCTCTGGCTCAGGTTTGGGAGGGGATTCCCCAAGGCACTGCCACCAGGTGTTTTGGGGAAATAAGAGGGAAATGGTTCTATGGCTGGAGAGGCACCAGGGGAGGCAGAAATGTGCAGGAAACATTGTGAGGTGCAGAATTAGATTGTTGATGGTAAAAAAGTACTCTTTTCTAGGTGAAAAATAGAAATATGCTCCAAAGGGATATCTGCATTTTTTAGTTTGTTTCTCTTTTCTTTGTTTTCTGTCTTTCTGTTGAAAGAAATGCACTAGGAATGTTGCAGTTCTAACACAGCTTTTTCCATTAAATTTTTCATTTTTTTACATTGATTTGAGAGAGAGAGAAGCATAAAATCATTCCTTGGTCACTTCTCTTAGGTGCTGAGACCTGTGACAAAACTTAAAACCTTGGCACACAAGGGGGACACTCCATGCACTGAGCCATCTGGTTAGGGAACCATGTGTTTTCTAAAATTATTCTCTTTCAGTAGATAAAATTATTTTAGAATTCTAATTACCATGTATGTTACAGTTTATTTAAAATTAAATTTTATATGTGTAAGTAAAAAGACTTCCTGGTTTATGTTAATAAGGATTTCAAGGTCAGCGGTCATGAGAGGAGGAAACAGGCTATATAATTTCAAATCTTTAAAGTTTGTTGTCACTTGCATAATAGTGCAATATGGTCCCTTTTCACTATGTCCTCAGTCTGTGTTTCTGCTGTTAGGTCATGTGCACCTTGAGAACAACAACTTGTTGGTGTTCAGGAGGGACAGGGGTGGGTACAGTGCATTATCTGTCAGTGGTTCTATTGCAGGTATCAAAGGACAAAAACGCCCAGACAACTTGATGAAGGAACTAGGATTTTTTTAGCTGGTGAAGCAGCATGACCCCCAAATAGGCAACCAAACACATGCTCCCCAAAGTTAGATATCTTACATCTTATATAACTTTTATAGAATACAGGTTTTCATGCAAGGGGCTTGTGATCCCTTTGTCTATATGTTACTCCCATGATTCCAGGATGGGAGGGTGAATTTAGGTGGAATTAGAGGATAAGTGTTGGATTTTTAAATTAAGGTATGTAAACATTGTTTTTTAACAGCTTTTGAGAAAAGTGAAGGGGTTTTCAGATAAGTTCTATCTTCTTTGCTCTGTGAAGAAAGTGGCTCCAGGCACCCTTTCAGAGAACTATAGAAAGTAGTTAATCTAGAACTGGCTGACTCAGTTACCCCTGCAGGCTCCCTTCCTTTGCATTTTTCTTTTTCTTTCTTCTCAAGGAAGAGGGTGCCTGCCCCTCCTTCCTCAGTTGATCCACTTACCTGCTTATGTTAAGTAAGTTTCTTTTTATCTCTCTACGGATTTTCTTGTTTTGTGGTAATCTATTGGTTCTGAAAGAGGTATTCTCTATCTCTAAATGAGAGAGTTAGATGAAACACATGGTTATGCCCTGCTGGTAACTCAGTTAGTTAGAGCGTCATTCTGATATAAGGTGGTAGGCTCAATTCTGTCAGGGGACATCTAAGAATTAATGAATGCATGAGAACACTGATGCTGTCATATTTGGAGTTTAGCAGTTCTAAAAGATGTCAGTGACATACTATAGTAGTCTGAATTTGCTATTTTCTAACAATATATCAGTCAGAGCTTATTTTTATAAGATTAGGTACTTGGTCCTGTCAAAATAAGAAACATGAAAACTGGGAGGTTTTAAAGAGGTTATCTGAGCGAAAATGACTCCAAACATTTGGAATGAAAATCTCCAATCCTGCAGACTGACAGTGTAGCAATTTCTATTTTAATTATTTATTTAAATTTAATTTTAGAGAATGGAGAGAGAGAGAGAGAGAGAGAGAGAGGAGCAGAACGCATCAACTTCCATATATGCCTTGATCAGGCGATTCCAGTTTTTTTTGTTTTATTTATTTTAGAGTGTGGAGACAGGGAAGCAATTTTTTTGTGTGAGAGACTGAGAGAGACACAGATAGTGACAGACAGAAAGGGAGATGAGAACCATTAATTCTTTGTTGAGGCACCTTAGTTTTTATTGATTGCTCTCTTATATGTGTCTTCAGCAGGAGACTCTAGCAGAGTGAGTGACCCGTTACTCAAGGCAGCAACCTTAAGCTTCAAGCCAGTGACCATGGAGTCATGTCTATGATTCCATGCTTAAGCGTGCAACACTGCACTCAAGCTGGTGAACTTGTGCTCAAGCCAGTGACCTTGGGGTTTTGAAAATGGGTCATCTCCATCCCATTCCAATTTTCTATGCAATGCACCACTGCATGGTCAGGCACTATTTCCACTGTATAGATTAAAAAACAGGCACAGAGAAGTTGAGAATCTTTCTTTTGGTTGCAAAGTTGGTAAAGGCAGAGCTGAGATTCAAACCCACTATGCAATGATCAAGGATCCATGTGGTATACACCATGAAATTCTCAACCTAAAAAAAGAGTGAAGAGAGAGTGAGGGAGACTAGCTGTCCAGTCTGAGCCAGGCACATGGACATGCACATGCTCATACTCCTTCCTGGTTTTCACCACTGAGATGAGAGGTCAGAGATAACCAGGACAGGAGCCAAGAAAAGCCAAGGGAGGAGGGTGGTGAGCCTACTAAGAGAAGGCCCCACTTTCCAGGAGTCAAGGAAATCCCCCTCCCTGGGCAGTAACCTATGTAAATTGACTACAAATTTTTACGTTTTTAGGGGTTGAGTTTCTGTGCTTGACACTGTGAGTTTTCTGTGGCCCTGTGGGAACTCTCTGCTTTCAGGGATGAGGAGGGGAAGAATGAGTTATGTGGGCATTATAGTTTTATGGAAATAAGATTTATTAGAACAGGAGGTGAAAGAACAAGAGGATATTTATGTTGACATTCTCATATCACTTGAAAAACTCCTTGTCGAGCTCATCTCTTGTTATGAAAGTGAAGAAGTTGTTTAACCAGTTACTTCTGTACTAATTACAATATTAGGAGAGTAAGGGGTCAGTAAACCTCCTATGAAGTCCCCTCAGAGCTGGAATATGACCTGTATAACAGCTATGGCTGTGGAGATGCAATTAAATGCTAATGACTCACTCACTCTCCTTCGAAACAGAGGGCTTCTCCCTTGAGAGTGTCCTCTAGTGTGTGAACAGATGTGACTTTTGTGTAAAGCCTCACCCACACTCCCAGCAAACATAGTGTTTCTCCCTGAGTATGTTCTCTGGTGTATTAGAAGATCTGACTTTCGTGTAAAGCCTTGTTCACACTAGGGAGTGAATATAGGGCTTCTGCCCTGAGTGTGCTCTCTGGTGTCTGAGGAGATGTGACTTCTGTGAAAAGCCTCAATGACATTCCCTGAAAACATATGGCTTCTCCCGAGTGTATTCTCTGCTGTCTTAGGAGTGTTGATTTCTTTGAAAACCCTCGCTTACACTCCCTGCAAACTTAAGGCTTCCCCCTTGAGAGTGTCCTCTGATGTGTGAAGAGATGTGACTTTTCTGTAAAGCCTCAATCACATTCCCTGCAAACATAGAGTTTCTCCCCTGAGTGTGTCCTCTGGTGTATTAGGAGACCAGACTTTCATGTAAGCCTTGTTCACACCCCCTGCAAATATAGGGCTTCTGCCCTGAGTGTGTTCTCTGGTGTCTGAGAATATTTGATTTCAGTGAAAAGCCTCGCTCACACTCCCTGCAAACATAGGGCTTCTCCCCTGAGTGTGTTCTCTGGTGTGTAATAAGAGTTGATTTTAGTGAAAAGCCTCACTCACCCTCTTGGCAAACATAGGGCTTCTCCCCTGAGTGTGTTCTTTGGTGTCTGAGGAGAGTTGACTTCTGTGAAAAGCCTCGCTCACACTCCCTGCAAACATAGGGCTTCTCCCCTGAGTGTATCCTCTGGTGATTTAGGAGATCTGACTTTCGTGTAAAGACTCGCTCACACTCCCTGCAAACATAGTTCTTCTCCAATGAGTGTGTTCTCTGGTGTGTGAGGAGAGTTAACTTCAGTGAAAAGCCTTGCTAACACTCCCTGCAAACATAGGGCTTCTCTCCTGAGTGTGTCCTTTGGTGTCTGAGGAGAGTTGACTTCTGTGAAAAGCCTCACTCACACTCCCTGCAAACATAGGGCTTCTCCCCTGAGTGTGTCCTCTGGTGTATGAGGAGATCTGACTTTTGTGTAAAGCCTCACTCACACTCCCTGCAAACATAGGGCTTCTCCCTGAGTGTGTCCTCTGGTGTGTGAGGAGAGTTGACTTCAGTGAGAAGCCTCGCTCACACTCCCTGCAAACATAGGGCTTCTCTCCTGAGTGTGTCCTCTGGTGTGTGAGGAGAGTTGACTTCTGTGTGAAGCCTCGCTCACACTCCCTGCAAACATAGGGCTTCTCTCCTGAGTATGTCCTCTGCTGTGTGAGGAGAGTTGACTTTAGTGAAAAGCCTCGCTTACACTCCCTGCAAACATAGGGCTTCTCCCCTGAGTGTGTCCTCTGCTGTCTGAGGAGATGTGACCCATCATCAAAGCCTTGCCTAAACTCTCTATACTTGACAGGTACAATTCTCAAAATTCCTACTCTCATAGACAGTTTTTCTGTGTCCACTGAATTCACTTTCTGGCCTCTGCTGGGTGCTTCCTGCAGCACTCTCTCTTGCTCACTAGAGCTTCCCAAGTGTCCTTTGGGAGTTTTAAAAAAGGCCCTTGAAATCCTTCTTGGACTGGTCCTTTTAAGCAAATGTTTAGACTTTCCTGTGTCCATTTGACCTTCAGCTTTGTCATTCCAGCTATGTGTATCATTATGGTGCTGCTGCTGATTTGGATCCTCTGGGCAGGAATCCTCTGATTGGAGGTGTTTTTTAGCAGATGTTCCTGGGAGAATATGAGAGGGGTGATTGCATCCCACATGTTGACTGAGGAATTACTGACTGGAGAATGTCAAAGAGCAGGAGGGCCATGGGTGTATTTTTGGCTGTGGTTCTGCTGAAAGAGAAAATTTTGGTCAGGACAGATGTTGAAAAGGCTGCCTAGTCATATGTTTTGTCTGCTATTAAGACCTGTCCCATCAGTCATTCTTATGGGGTTGACAATGTAATCTCTGTCTCTCACAAAGTGTTTCTTTACAGTCTGTTTTCTCTTTTATTTTTATGTACTGTATCTTCTTTAGAAATCCAGAAAGCCCATATCAAGGGTCCTTTGTATGCATTACCAGATGAGGAACTTTCAAGTAGCATCAGAGGCTGTTTCACCCCTTGTATGGGTGGAACAATGCTGACCTATCTTATATACATGTAGCTTTTAACACAGTTATTTAGAAAGACCACTGACCTCAACTAGAAAGTGGTTCCCTCATAGTTTACCACAGATGATAAACTGAAAATATGTCCTTCCTCAAACCTCACATCAAATATTCATACTTGATTTTATTCAGTGTCAGCCCATTTCATATACAATGGGAAGTCCTGTTTCAAAATATTTCCCCAACCATACTTTTTAAAAATTGATTGATTTTAGAGAGACAGAGAGGAGGAGGAAGAAGAAATAGAAGAAGAAAAAGAAGGAGAGAGAGAGAGAGAGAGATAAAGGCATTTATTCATTTTTCTACCTAGCCATGCAGTCATTGGTCATTTTTCATATGTGCCCTGAACCGGGCTCAACCTTGGTATTACAGGATGATGCTGTAACCAACTGACCAGCCAGGGCCCCCACCCATACTTCTTACATGCCTGACTCCTATTTCTCTCTAGGTAATCCACCATCCTCTCTCACTTGGAGATGAAGTAATCTCTGAGAGGATTCCCCACTGAAGTGTATTTTACAAAAATTAACAAAGCAAATAAGAGAATAAGTCTCCCTATAGCTGAAAATAACACCATTGTTCCACCTCACTCAGGAAGGTTGCCAGTGTCTTAGCTCAGATCACAGCACTGTATTCTAGGCTTCTGGGCATCTATTGGACTTCTGCTCTTACCCTATATGCTAGACAAAGGTGGCCCTCAGGAAACAGACCCATGCCAGTTTTCCCAGTGGATAGAGTGTTGGCCCAGCATGTAGACGTCCCAGGTTCGAACCCCAGTCAGGGCACACATGAAAAGCAACTACTGCTTCTTTTCCCCTCCATCTCCCCCTTCTCTCTCTCTTCCCCTCCCACAGCCAGTGGCTTGATTGGTTTGATCATCAGTTTGATAGTTTAGTTGGTTCAATTGTTGACCTCAGGTGTTGAGGACAACTCAGCTAGTCTGAGCGTGGACCTCAGACTGGGGTTGCTGGGTGGATCCTAGTTGGGGTACATGAAACCAATCTCTCTATCTCCCTTTCTCTCACTTAAAAAAAACTTAAATTTTTAAAATTTTTAATCATACAAGATTATGGTTAGTGCTGTGTTAAAAGGCTATCATATTTTTTGCTTATTGGTGAATGGCAGTTTCTTATTTCACCTGGTGCATGGGGAAATGGCAGGAGCAGTTATCAAACAAACAGTATCAAAAGGCTTCTTAAGAAATATTTGTTTTAGAGAGACCTGAAAATGGCAATGGAGTAGGCAGATGCACAGACTCCCAGCTCACACCATCAAACTGAATTACAAATTAATTGAGGAAAAATCAGTGTGAAAAAACCAACTGTGGGCTACAAAAACAGATCTCAAAAACCAAGGAGTAGGCCCTGGCCAGTTGGCTCAGCAGTAGAGAGTCGGCCTGGCATGCGGAGGACCCGGGTTTGATTCCCAGCCAGCGCCCATTTGCTTCTTCATCCCCCCTCCTTCCTCTCTGTCTCTCTCTTCCCCTCCCACAGCCAAGGCTCCATTGGAGCAAAGATGGCCCGGGTGCTGAGGATGGCTCCTTGGCCTCTGCCCCAGGAGCTAGAGTGGCTCTGGTCATGGCAGAGCGACGCCCCATTGGGGCAGAGCATCGCCCCCTGGAGGGCAGAGCATCGCCCCTGGTGGGCGTGCTGGGTGGATCTCAGTCGGGTGCATGCAGGAGTCTGTCTGACTGTCTCTCCCCATTTCCAGCTTCAGAAAAATCCAAAAAAAATAAATAAAAACAAGGAATAAAGGAGAAGCCACATTGAGCCTGGTAGGGAGAGCCGGGGAGAGGTGAGTCTCCCTTGCTAAAAGGAACAAAGTGGTTGTGAGGCTGAGAGTCCAGAAGGGCTCTCATTCCAAGGAAAGAGTAGTAAATATCACTAACAGCCACTTGCCTGGGGTCCTGGGAACAAACTGTGTTGAAAAGACTGGCTTATCCTCCAAAAGAAAAGGGAAGAGAAAGAAACAGATGGTGAGAGGCAGAAGAATGCATGGGAGAACCCCGAAAAGCTGACTCATCCAGTGCTGGAGGCGGCCATAGCTGGGCAAGGGGTTGATCCTTCACATAATACAAGACAAGTGGTTCCAGGTCAGCCATCTCAAGATATCTCTCCAGCCCCAATTAGTGCAAGAAGACACAGCTGAAAACAGGAAGTGGGAAGGAGGGGCAGTAACTCAGGTCTCCATGGAGATCTAAGATAAAACTCTCCCTAATGAAGCAAAAAAAATACCCTGCCAGCAGAGAGATTAACTTGCAGATCAGGCCTTCAGAGTCTCAGGTTACAACTACCACATTCCTAGATACAATTTCAAATAAGCCCCCTGCTGAGATCAGTAAACAAGACTATACCTGAGAAGAAATTAAACAAATTAAGACCTCAAAGCAGCTAATAACAACCCAAGAAGACCTAGAAATAACACAAATGAAAATTGGAGGCAGACAACACCAAACCTAGACTCAACCAGCCCTACAAACAACACACCCCAACACACAGACATAATGAGAAGACAGAGAAGTGCAATGCAAATGAAACCACAAGAGAAATCTCCTGAAAAGAAACTGAGTGATATGGAAATAAACAAACTGGCAGATGCAGAGTTTAGAATAATAATTGTTAGGATGCTTAGGGATCTTAGAACAACAATGGATGGTCATTACAAACACCTAAAGAGATAGAAAGTATAAAAAAGGACATTGAAATATAAAAAAAGAATAAGTCAGAGGTGACAAATACAATATCAGAAATGAAGACCACAATAGAAGGAATTAAAAGCAGGATGAATGAAGCTGGAGATTGAATCAGCAAGTTGAAGGACAAGATGAACAAATGCATAGAAGTAGAACAGAAAAAAGAAAAGAGACTCTAAAGTCTGAGGAAACTCTAAGAGAGCTCTGTGACAACATGAAGAGAAATAACATCCACATCATAGGGGTGCCTGAAGAAGAAGAGAAAGTACAAGGGATAGAAACTTTATTCAACCAAGTCATAGCTGAAAACCTCCCTAAATTGATGCAAGAAAAAAATCTCACAAGGTCAAGAAGCAAAAAGAACTCCATTAAAGAGAAACCCAAAAAGACCTACACCAAGACACATCATAATTAAAATACCAAAGTTAAGCGATAAAGAGTAAACATTAAAAAAAGCTGCTCGAGAAAAGAAGTCTATCACCTGCAAAGGAGCCCCCATAAGGATGACACTCGACTTCTCAACAGATATATTTGAGGCCAGAAGAGAATGGCAAGAAATATTCAAAGTAATACAGAACAAAAACCTACAACCAAGACTACTTTATCCAGCAAGGCTATCATTTAAAATTGAAGGAGAAATAAAAAGATTCCCAGACAAAAAACAAACAAACAAAAAAACAAACAACTCAAGAATTTTATTACGACCAAACCAAAGCTGCAGAAAATGTTAACGGGTCTGTTTTAAACAGATCAAAGTGGGTAAAGAATATAGCAAAAGAGAAATACAGCTTTAAAGAATAAAATGGCAATAAACAACTATATATCAATAATAACCTTAAATGTAATGGCTTTGAGAAAAATCCGGTCTCTTTCTTCTGAGGTGAAGAGGATACCTAAAAGCTGCTGGCAGTCATCACAAGTGGGCTGATGGAAAAACATAAGAGACTCGAGAAGGTCAGTAAGTTTTACAGGGTCCTCTGAAAAAGGCGGATTATTGTTTTTCCAATTGTATAGATCTGAGGAGGAGAAGGGCCAATACTGAAGTGCTGGCATGTTCCCGCCTTGGCCGTCAGGGACAGGGGGTCCGAAAGGTCGAAGGGGCAGGGTGACGGCCACGTCATCTGGGGTTTTTGCTCTCCGGCTCCGGGTACCTTGGGCTGGACCCTCCACTGATGGTCCCCATTCATCCTGGTGTGGGGCCTCAACCTGGGGACCAGCAGCGCTGGCAGGGACATCCCTGGGATAGGGAGGCGGGAGTCCCGAGTCAAAAAGAATAAGGTCAGTTTGAGATTCAGGGAGGACAGAGGAGGGAAGAGGGGGATACAGGGATGAAGCAGGCACCGTTGGCTCTGGAGGTTTGAGTGGAATCATAGAGCAAATGTTTGGATGAGTTAGAGCAGGTCTGGGAGGGCCTGGAGTGGTGGAGAGGGTTATTGGAAGGGAGGGTGTAGGGGGCAGAAGGAAAGGTCAGACCTAAGGAGAAGGGTCGTCGGCCAGGTCTTCCCAAACCCAAATATAAGGCTGTTGATCTGGATGGCCATGAGGTCCTGGATTGAAGACAACTGCTTTAACCACCTTTATGGTGTCCTTGTGAAAGGTTCCAGTGGTCGGCCAACCTACTCCGAAGGTGGACCTTTTGGAGGCACAGAAAGTCTGCCACTTGTGCTTTTTAACAAGAAGAGACAGATTATGGGCTCGGGAATCCACCTCAGACCAATGAGACAATGTAAGGGACAATGGGGTAGAAGGACCTTGTCCCATTTTAATTTCAAAGAGAAAGAAAGACAGAAAAAAAAGTCACAAAGAAAACACTGAGAAAAACAGACAGACAAAGCCGGCTACGCCGTGATCGGCAAAATGAAACTAAAAATAAATCTAGCGGTCCGGACCAACGAGCTCGGTTGGAAACTGGCAACAAATCTACAGATTCTGTCTGAGACAGCAGATGGACTTCCAAGCGTCCTTGGTTGTCCTCACACTCCAGGGCATCCCCCGGAGTCGTGGCCTGTGACCCCCTGACATGTCTGTCGGTCACAGCCAGGAGGGACTCATGTCCCTGCCTAACAGCCACCACCAGTTTTACTCTCCAAGCGTCAGGCATTCGTCTCGTGGTCTGTGCGGAAGCGGAATCTCGGTGGGACCTCCAAATGTTGACCGAGGGTGCACCACGAAGACTCTAGACTCAAGTGTGTGGGTAAAATAGAAAAAAAAGTTTATTACACTCGTGAGCGGGCTCAAGTCAAGGAGGTAGCCAAGAGCACTCTCAGTCTTTTTGCAAGGGCTTTTATACTTTGGTAGGCAAGCAAGCAACCGTTTACAGAATCTGAGTTGGCAGTTAGTCGTTAAAACTTATCCTATCTTTATCAGGAACACATACCTATTTGGTAAGCAGTTTCGGTTGTGGTCGAGCTGCCTCCGGTGAACTAGCTCTAAGCAAATTTCTCAGTGGTTTATGGTAGGGAGCGGTTAATTCCTGCTTTCTTTAATTTTAGTCAAAAGGTCAAGCAGAATTTTTCCACTCATGGCTACACTGTATATCCCCTAGACAAATGTTATACTCTTGTTAATAATTGTGCCATAATGTCATGCTCTCCCCCACCCGTGTGTGATCAAGGGTATATAAGCAGCTTCTGAACTATTATTGGGGGCTGCACGATTTGGGCCTCATGCCCCATGTCAGCCATATGTGGCCGGCATATTTAAAATTTTCTCTTTTAATAAAACTCTTCAAAATTCATCTGGACTGGGTGTCTCTACATGGACTTGTTGAAGTGAGGTACAGTGCCTTTCAGAACCTGGGGTGCAGTAATTTATAATATCTTGAGTCCTCGGTTCTATTCTCAAGTTTATTGAACATCATTATGACTGTTTGCTTTGAATTCTTCATCTGTCCAATTACTCATCTCCATTTCAAAACAATATTTCTCAGAGTTTTTTTCCTTGTTCCTTCATTTGGGGTATATTCTTCTGTCTCCACATTTTGTTTGACTGTCTGTTTTTGTTCCTTTGAGTTGGATGAAATAGTCATCTCACCCAATCTTGAAAAAGTTGTCTTTGTTACATTGTGTGTTGAATACTTTCAGCCTGCCGATTATAGTTGGGGGGAGGTGCGTGCAGTGCCCATCCTGTCACCCAGCCTGAAGGAGTGGGTTCTGAATGGGCCACCTGGGGTGTGTGAGCCTCCTTGTCCTTATAATCTGGGCAGGGCTGCCTGGTGTAAAAGGGGCTGCGTGGTGTGTGCTCTGCGTGTTCTGTTTTAATTATCTGTGGACAGAGCATGGTCTGCGCTGGGTTACCTGATTGCTTTCTTGTATCTCACCCCCCCATTAGATCCACCCTTTGTCCTGGTGAGGTAGCCTGGGTTCACACACAGCCTTACCCCACATTCTTCACCTTCTTGGGGCTTGGCAGCCCTGTGCACATGCACAGCATTGCCCCCCCTCTCACTCCACAGTGGGCTGCAAGGTTTTGCTAGCTTTGTACTTTCTTTGGGTAGAGCAGCCTGACCAGTGCGAGCAGCAGCACCCCCAATCTCTGCACTTTCTCTGATCATGAAGTACTGTGTGCAGAATATATATCATTTGCTGGCTCCCCATTTTCCAGGAAGGGTAATGCCAGTAGTGACCCACTATCTCTGCACTTTCTCTGGGTCATATAGTCCTGCAGTTGGTATCAGAGTATTTTGCTAGCTCTGCACTCTCTCTAGGTGGGGGAGCCCCACGTGCACAGGCATCTCAGTGGGCAAAGTGTCACCCTGCCATAACTACCTGCTGGGTAGATATCTGTGAAGAGGAGCTCTCTTTACACAAGCTACTCTGCCCTCATGATTTTGTTGTATTTAGCTCCAGGTGTTGTAAAATATCCGTACCTCAGTTCCACGGGTTCACATAGAGACACCAAGTCCAGATAAATTTTAAGGACTTTCATTAGTGAAGGAGATTTATTAAATATGCCAGCTGTATATGACTAACAGGGGCATTTGCAGATTCAAATCATCTGCGCCAGGCTCAGCCGTTGCGGCAGGTTATAAACCTTTCACACACACACGCAGGTTGGCAGGAAAAAGAGGGGGAGGATGGAACACAATTCATTAGTAAGCTTATTGCATTTGTCTATAGTATTTATAAAAAACATTTCTATATATCAAAACTTTTAAGGTAACACAATAGCAAAAATGTTATTCTAAATATTAAAAAATATTTGTAAATTTTTTAGTGTTCATTTGCCATTTTTTTGTTTAGCGATATATACATTAATTATACCTTTTCAGGAGGGGAGGGGTGGTTTCCCTGGTGCCAGGTGATTAATGCCTGCAAATGGCTCATCAAATAAAAAAAAGGTTTTCTCAATCTCGCTCTTCCTGCACCTGGCTAGCTATTTACCTGCTTCCTCAGAGGTGTGGGGGAAGGGAGGGAATCCAAATCTCCTTTCCCTCTTTATTTACAACACAATGCTATCAGCCATCCTGAGTTGGTGCAAATCACACAAGTATAAAAATTATTTTTACAAAATGTCTCTGTATGCCTAGCCCAAATTATTAAAATGCCCTTTAAGCTTCTTAGTAGAAGGGAGTTTCCTACACAGTATGTTTCTGCAGGCCAGGAAACTTTCATATTTCCTCTCCCGCCCTTCCTCAAAGGAAGGACAGGACAGAAAAGCCTGACCTTTCCTCCTAAAATATTAATATTAATTTTGCAGTTTTTTGGTACCTTGCTGCACAAGAGTGGTGTCTGGGGGTGTGCTGCAGCACCCTGCGGGTGGCCATAGAGCCTGGATGGAGCTTCTGTCTTCTATCCACGTGCCCAGGAGATGTAAACAGTGGCACTCACTGGTATCTTTGGTCTTAAATTGTTCTTTTACCTCCTGCAGAGCTCTCATGGTTCCTCAGTCTTTTCTATGCTCTCTCTCTCTCTCTCTCTTTCTCTCTCACTCACTTGTTAAGCAGAAGCTTTTTAATTCTTTCTCAGTTGTCTTTCAGGAGGAATTGTTCTAAGTAAAGGGGTACATTAGATAGGATTTTGGGAGGGTGCAAGCTCAGCGTCCACATGTACCACCACCATGGACCCACTGGAGAGTTCTTAAATAAAGTCTGATATTGGCTGCAGCAACAGGCTTCTGCTCTGACGCACTCTTATTCCTCATATTTGAATGCCTATACAATTTTTGAGACATTGGTTTTCCCTCTGATTTCAATTAGTTGTTGGATCCAGGAGGAGTAGTGTATTTTCACCTTGTTTAGCCTTTTTTGTTGTAAAGTACCCAATCCACAATTTTGTGGGTTTTCATTGAGACATCAAGTCCAGATAAATTTTGAGGAGTTTTATTAAAGGAGAATATTTATTAAATATGCCAACAACATATAGCTTACACAAGGCAGCAGTCCCAAATCATGTGCGTCTATAACCATGATGGCAAACCGTTTTAAAGACCACCAACTTTTGCAGTGCTGGCCAACTTGGTCCCTCCTGCCCACTAGTGGGCATCCCAGCTTTTATGGTGGGCCAATCACAGTGCCACTTGGTTGCTCTGCTACCACCCACTATAATATTCTAGGGGCTGGTTATATACCATTAATTATACATGGGCATGGAAAAAGCCTGACATCATGGCATAAGCTTATAACATTTGTTTTCTCCTATATAGGTTTGGAAAAAAGATGAAGAAGGGGTGGAACACAATTCATTAGCAAGTTTATAACATCTGTCTATGGGATTTATAAAAAGATGCTTCTACACATTAAAACTTACAAGGCAACACAATGGTAAAAATGTCACTTTACATATTAAAACACATTCCTATATTTTTTATTGTTCATTTGCTATTTTTTTGTCAAAAGATACATATATTAACTACACGCTTTCAGGAGGGGAGAGGTATATCCATGGGGACAAATACCTGTAAATGGCCCATTAATATAAGAAACAGTTTAGTTTAATTTTTCTCATCCAACCCCTGGCTAGCTATTCACTCACTTTCTTATAGGTGTGGGGGGAGGTCAGAGAATCCAGATCTCCTCCCTTCTCCATTTACAATACAATGCTATTGACCATCCTGGTATGATGTTAATCACACAAGTACAGAGATCATTTACAAAATCTCTCCACATGCCTAGTCCAAATTAATAGAATGTTTTTTAAGCTTCCTACAATATTAATATTAATTCTGTAGCTTTTGGTACCTTACAGCAATCCCTACTGGTTTTATTTTCTAAGTCAAATCCTTGACTTAATTCACTGACGAGAATGAAGCTGTTGTGTAGAAGATATTAACTTATAACATGTAATAGATATTTAACAAACAGCATTAATAGCAGTACAGTTCACTAAAGAAAGAAATATTGCTGATTGATTTTCTACAAATTGTACAAACATTTTGCAACTTACATAAAATTAACTGGGTTTTATAACAATTCACTTTTAGTCAGAACTTTTTACCTTTGGTGACAATTAATTTGACTTTCTTTTTTTATATGCTTTTAAATAAGAAAATGTACTTTATAAATAACAGATACACACAAATATATACACACACATAAGAGAGAATATAAAGCAATAAACTGGTTTATAAAGTGTATTTACCTTCAAGGTCAGGTGAAGATGCTGGTGAAGAGGGAGGAGAATTAGCATAACAGTGGCCCTTCCCAAGCAGGAAGGTAATTAGCAATTTCATATACAGCTTCCCAGCACCATTTTTAACAATAAAAGTGAGCAAATTCAGAAAATACAAGAACTCATTTGCCCAACCATTGTCATTTTCTTCACTGACTTTTGGCTTATTCACCACACTTTCCTCACTTTCACTTAGAGGCCATTTCAACAAAAACTTTTCCATGGAATTTGTTTCTTCCTTCTTTTCAGAACGTTTGGCAGGCCATCTAGTGGAGGATGGCTGTAGAGCCAGTAGCCAGGGCCACTATCACAGCAGCCGCGTGGCCCATGCAGGTTTACATTGGACTTGGACAGTCGAAGGTAAAGAAACAACGGAGCCAAAAACTGGTGGGCTTGTCATCTTTAATCCTAGCTTGCACCATGCGGGCAAGTAAAAACAAACACACTGGGCTCCAAAACTCACTCACATTCAGTGCTCACAAAGCTACTGACTTATCCGAGTTTCCTAGAATCAAAGGTTTCTAGCTCACCAGACTTATTCACCTCTGTTTCCCATCTCCTTCCTTCTCCTGCACAAACTCTGCACAAACTCGTCTCTCACTCAACACTCCACCATCTTGGCTGCTTCTCCTAACCTCCTCCACGTGGTCTCTTTCTGCTCTCCTCTCTACTCTCTTCTCTAATGCTAATCTCAGGAACCAAAAGCAAAGTTGACTTTCTTTTTACCCTAGCTTTCCTTTTCCCAAAGTCTGATTAAAAGGAAGTTCTTAGTAAGTTTCTTCATGCATTCACCATACATAAACCAACCAGCTTCAGCTTTTTGGTTGGAATACGGCATGCCATCTTTCTACCTCAGCAGCAGTGGGAGTGGTCAGGATCACAGTGTGTGGACCCGTCCTCATGGGAGTCAGTCTTTGGGTGTTGTACTTGATCTCCTTGTAATTCTGGAAGTTGCTATTGGACAGTCTTTTGAGCAGTTTGCTGAGTAACCTGTAAATCCTACAAGTACTTAGGGAAGGGGTGGTTACATTTCTTTTACTATTTGATTCATGCATTTTATTTTTTCTGAACCTTTGCATACCTGTGGGCACAATGTAACTTTAAATTAGTTTCTAATTAATATTGGGTTCCTTTTCTACTAGCTTTGAGAATTTAGACACAAATGCACGTCCAATACTAGAATGGGCAAGCTAAACATGGAAAGAACCATATATAGCAATTTCCTAACAATTTTCAATTATTTTATCAAAGTCTATTTTTAAATGTTTACCTGGGAAAATTCTTTTTCTGTTTGTAAGATCTTTTTCTAATTGGTATTGGATAAAATATTGGCAATAATGTTTCCAAGACTCTTCTGGTTTAAGGTGGCATCTTTCTATTTATTTGAATTCTATGTCTGGATTTTCAGGCAGACTGGAAAAATATAAAATAAACAATAAAATTAAAATAGGTAATGTTAACATACTATAACAATTGTCTTAATACAATAAAGTGATTAAAGCCTATTAGATTTTTAAACAAAGCAGAGTTCTAACTAATATAACAGGATCCAAAATAAAATTCTTCCAGTCACAAATGTTATTAACACATTAACGTAATTTCACTAAATCTATGTTGACACCATTGCTGCTTTATATTATTTACAAATAAACCTAATTTCTATTTTAGTCTGAGAAATGTCCTAAAGAGCATGAATATTAGATATTCTGGAAAAGTCTACAAAGCACTGGAACTGAGGTCACATTTCTACACTTTGCAGCTAGAGTCTAAGTCCTAACAATTATTGTTTCTGGTTAGAATTAGGAGCAGGTCCCAACCTACAGTAGGCATGGGGAATTAAGACAAGTGGAATAAAGGGGACACTATACATTAAACAAAGTGACAGAAATTAGACTGTTAGTACCTACAGTAGAGATATTTGAGGGATAAATAAAACTTAAATACTCAGGCAAGGCATAGTAAATGGCCCTCATGTTTACAAGAAATGAGATCAGTTTTACCTGCTACTTGGAAGAAATACCTTAGGCTCATAAAAGTGTCGTGAGATGGGGCCAATAGCCTTTGGCCCCTTTTAGCCTTCTGTGGCAAGTCCTAGCATGCTGGACAAGGTCAGGTCACAGGTAGCTGGATTAGGGCTGGAAGAGACTAAACCCTCCCTCCATGGAGCAAGGGGGCAGCTTAACTTCTCATGTCCCTTTTTCTTTCAGCAGAGGCATGACCCCGGTGGGGTTGAGAAGCCTGGCAGACCTCAGCTTAATGACATTCCTTTCCACTTTTGAAGCAGGGCCCTGATGGAATCCTATGAGGCCCCTTTGGGGCATTGGAGCCTTTAAGGGTATATGCCAGAAGCTGGTATTTTCCTGATCTCTTTTGGGCTCCACTTGCATTTTATGTATCCTTCCTTGGCCATTATAGACCTTAAAAGTCATGCTAAAAAAATCTCACTGAGGGGCTTGCGGGCCCTTTTCTGTCTATAATATATATATAACCTGGGTCTTTTGCATTCCAGTCTGATGCTCTATCCACTGCACCACCACCTTGTAAGGCAAAATTACATATACTTCTAACATGAAAAATACTTTTTTTTTACACAATAGTGGGGGAACAGTAAGTTACCACTCCTAACCTAGTGGTTGGAAAACCTATTAGTTAATAGAGCCAATTACTAACAGTATAATAACTGAATATTCTTTTAAGAGCCAAATTTTAAATTTAAACTATGTATGTAGGCACCTTTCCTATAGAGGCAGCACCCACAGTTGGCACTCCATTGGAGAGCTATACCTAAGAAGGCAAAAAGGCCTATGTGGCCCATGAGCTCTTTGTGAATGGCAGTTTGCTGACCAGGGTTCTTAGGAGAGGAGGAAAGGAGGAGGCATCCGATGTGCTTGTCCCTCTTTGCACAACCCAAGGGCTGACTCAACCCTAGCCTGGTCAAGCGCAGAATGGCAGCAGCGGGGAGGCTCCAGGCTCATTCCCAAAATGGTGCCCATCTTTCTCAGGGCTCCCATTCCCTTCTCCTTCGCTGCCGGATTAGGGACATGATTTCCATGCAAGAGGTGGCGTGGATGCGTGGGCGTTTGGAACCAGCATTTCCAAATCCAAGCCGACTTTCATTTCCTTCCCTGGGCAGCTGTTTAGCTTTATTTCTTACAAAAAAAGCAGCAATTAAAAATACAATTTTTATAAATTTACCTTTCTAACAGTGGGCTGCTTTAGCCTATATGAGGTTTCCAATTTTTTCCCTAAAAATTCTTTTTGGCTAATGTAGTTGGTCTCCCTTATGAACTCCATGACTTCTATGTAACTGAGAGACTTGGAGAGACTCCAACATCCCCTTGGCCCTGCGGGAGAGTGTTGAAATTTTTCTCTAATTTTTTACCCCAGTGGAGGGCAACGAGCTACTATCCCAACCCACGGAGGGGTTATTTCTAATAATTTATTCCCTATAATCATATTACTCATGATTCTATTACCCCTTCTGGAGCTGCAATTTAATTTAAGAAACTGCCAATGAACTAGCAAGGTTCACAACTATGGTTTAACTTCTAAATGGTTTTTCTTTTCTTTAACATTTTTTAAAGCAAAGTTCTAATTTTTAATACTATTCCTATCCTGTATTTTTCAAATGGGCAAAACCTCTTTTGGTCTGTAGGTGGATATTTGAAACTAGTTTCAATTCTATGTTTTTAGTCACCTTACCCTTACTTTATTGCCTTTCCCTATCAGTGCGCACTCAGCAAGCTGAACTCTAGCGAAGCCTAACCATGCGTGTGGAGGTGGTGGTGGGGCTCGCCTTATGGTGCTCGGCCTTCTGCCTGGGTGCACTGTGGTGATGAGGGCAGGAGCACAGCTAGGGGAGGAGGAGGCATGTCCATGTTTGCCTCTCCACAGCCGCACCGCGCCCCCACTCCATCGTTCCACACACAACGTGTCCCTCCTTGGGTTTTTTATTACTCAAACTGCCTATTTGCTAGTCTTTCAGCTCTAGAGTTTGAATAAACACTTTCAATTTGTGGGCTTTGCTTTACTTTCTTCCCCGTGGCTGCTTGTAATATGGGACATTTATTTTTCCAATGGTCCTCTTCCTTAGAATAAGCACATTGATGCTTTTCTTGCTGAGTCCTTTTTTTTTCTCAATTTTTTCTTCTCTATTTTGCTCCTTTGGGGTTCCCTCATTCTTAAAAGAGTTTGTCTCTTGAAGTGCTGCTACTATTGCCTTAGTTATTATTTTATCCTGTTTCACACTCAAATCTGGTTTGACTACGAAAGTGTGACACCCTCTTTGTATGAAGCAAGATTTTATCCATTGAGTTGGATTTATTGTTAAATTTAGTCATTGATCAATATATGGAGCCTGACCAGGCGGTGGTGCAGTGGATAGAGCATCGGACTGGGATGCGGAAAGACCCAGGTTTGAGACCCCGAGGTCGCCAAATTGAGCGCGGGCTCATCTAGCTTGAGCAAGGCTCATCAGCTTGGACCCAAGGTCGCTGGCTCAAGCAAGGGGTTACTTGGTCTGCTGAAGGCCCACAGTCAAGGCACATATGAGAAAGCAATCAATGAACAACTAAGCTGTTGCAATGTGATTGATGCTTCTCATCTGTCTGTTCCTGTCTGTCTGTCCCTATCTATCCCTCTCTCTGACTCTCTGTCTCTCTAAAAAAAATAAATAAATAAAAATAAAAAAATAAAAAATATATATGGAAAGTGATTGAGACAGCCTGGATTCCCAGTTACTGTATTCCAGACTGCCTTTACTATCTGGGGCCAATCAATGGCCATTCAACCCTGAAACTGGGCCATTCTGATTCACAGAGAATGTGAAGCCTTTTCTTGGACCATTTAATTTTATATTCACAGTTGTCTACATAAGCTTCTTGAAAGTGCTATAAAAGGTAATCTAATGGGGTCTTCTGTGAACTGGCCCCTCCTTTTATATTTAATAGCCAAGGCCACCAATTACAGAATTAAAACTACTTGAGAAGAATTTAGAAATTAGTGCACTAATAAAACAAAAAAGATAAGACAGATAATTAACTAGCACCCAGAATAAAGGGTGTTTGACTATAGAGGTATTAATTATTACACAAGACAAGGGGAAGAAGCCAACAGAAGAGAATTATTTCCTTCAGAGAAGAAAGCTAACAGGGCACCCTGAAGCTAATTTGAGAACAATAAGAGAACAGCGATTCACCACTTAAGATAGCATTTTAGTCAGAAGCTTCCAATTTTGACACAAAAGACCTAAATCAGGCCTTAAAACAAATACATTTAGTCATTAAACAAAAGACTTACACACACACACACACACACACACAGCACGCCTTCATAAACGAGGGAAGGGCTCCCCCTCGTGACCTTTCAGGACTACTATTTTTTTGTGGTACCCAGGCCTCAAGGACTTTAGAATTAATGTCAGGAATTTTAGACAAATGTAAGGAAAAGAAAGACTAAGATCTTAACAAACACAGAGAAGTCTCTGGAAGATCAGAGTGAGATTAATTCAGGTTAGCTCAGCCTCCACTGATTCCCTTGCAATCTGCAAGCTAGACCTAATCTCGGGATGAGGACTCACTTTCCACCATGTCCTCCCAGAGATTAGAACAACATAAATATTCCCACTTTTGGCATTTTACTGAGAGCCCAGACTAGGATACCTCCAGTAGTCTTGGGTAGGATAAAGTTCCTACTCTATCCTCTCCTTAGAGAGAACTGATGTTTCTGACCGGCCCTACTTGCAGACTGGTGGACCTGATCCACTTGGTTCTCCATTAATGTCCATGTAATGTACCAGCTGATATCCCCAGAGCTTAAAGCAGGAACCAATCCCCAACAATCGTCCATCCAGATTATAACCTAGATGTTCCCCACTCAGCAAAATCCAAAGTAGACCACTACAACTGCCCCACTGACCATTGCTTGTTCTTGGAGATTCGTAACTGCGAACATATGAACACATCTAATATATTTTCAGCTGTACCTCCAAAACAGAAAGTAATATAAACATAATGTTAAAACACCAAAGTAGCTTTTTGAAGGCCCCTTACCTACTCCACTGGAGTTCCACATCTCCAAAGTCACAATTCTCAGCAAGCCTCAAATCCCAACTCTACCTACTTCATGGTGTACCAAACAGAAAATGCCTAAGACAACAGTTTCAAAGGAAAGTCAGAAATATTCAGTAAAGCAAAAAAGACTGCTTCACCTACCTCCTCAATTTCTCTGCCAAATTATCCAAATTGTCGAATTTGGGAACAAAGAGAAGTGTCTACAGGAGAACTATTCAGACCCCACCAGAAGACCGGGAGCCCGGAGCCCCATGAGATCACACTTCAGGTGGCTGCCTCTCTTGTCAGATTCAAGCAGGAACATGCAGCCTTTTGGAGAGAACAGCCTATTTGAGGTGCCTCTACCAGGTGACGTGAAACACTCTTGGCCTTGCATAGCAGCAAAATGTTGTAAAGTACCCAATCCACAATTCTGCGGGTTTTCATTGAGACACCAAATCCAGATAAATTTTGAGGAGTTTTATTAAAGTAGAAAATTTCTTAAGTATGTCGGCTGCATATAGCTTACATGGGGCAGCAGTCCCAAATTG
Organism: Saccopteryx bilineata; assembly: GCF_036850765.1. Taxonomy (NCBI): domain Eukaryota; kingdom Metazoa; phylum Chordata; class Mammalia; order Chiroptera; family Emballonuridae; genus Saccopteryx; species Saccopteryx bilineata. The sequence goes on from NW_027095444.1 coordinate 112,806, forward strand.
TGTGCGTCTATAATATTATAGGGGCTGGTTATATACCCTTAATTATACATGTGCATGAAAAAGCCTGACATTTCAGCATAAGCTTATAACCTTTGCTTTCTCCTACACAGGTTTGGGAAAAGGATGAGGGGGAGAATGGGACACAATTCTTTAGCAAGTTTATAACATCTGTGTATAGGATTCATAAAAAGAAGCTTCTACACATTAAAACTTACAAGGCAACACAATGGTAAAAATGTCACTTTACATATTAAAAGATATCCCTATATTTTCTAGTGTTCATTTACTATTCCTTTGTCCAAAGATACATACACTACCTACATGCTTTTAGAAGGGGAGATGTACTTTCCATGGGGAAAAATGCCTGTAAATGGCCCATTAATATAAGGAAATGTTTACATTAATTTTTCTCTTTCTACACCTGGCTAGCTCTTCACTTGCTTCTTTATAGGTGTGCAGGAAGGTCAGAGTCTGAATCTCCTCCCCTCTGCATTTACAATACAGTGCTATCAGCCATCCTGCTATGATGCTAATCACACAAGTACAAAGATCATTTACAAAATCCCTCTGCACGCCTAGCCCAAATTAATAAAATGTTCTTTAAGCTTCCTAAAATATTAATATATATTAATTCTGTAGCTTTTGGTACCTTACAACATTTTCTCCTGTGACGATGGGCATGATAACTGCCAAGCCTCTTACCTTTAGGACCAGAAACTGGAAGTCTTGCATTAGTCACCTTTTATCTCTTGGCTTCTTGTTCCCTTATCTATAAAATAATAGAATCAGATCACTCTGTGGTGCCAAAACTCTCCTCTAGCTCCAGCATTCTGTTCATTCCATAAGCACTGACTTGTGTGAATGACAGTGCCAATTTGTGAGATTTGCTACTGTTCTACAGGTTGACCTGCAGGTGGACAAAGAGAGGGACATTTTTTTGAGTCATCGCTTGATTATATTTATCAAATCCAGGAAGTTCAGGAGTCCAAAAAATTAAACATCATGGAGCCAGTAAGTTCCATGTATTCTTTAATGCTCTAAAAATATTTTCTGAATGCTTGGTAAATGCGGAGAACTTTTATCATCAACTTTGAATCTCAAAGAATGTGAATGTGTATAATTGTAATGAATCTCTCTTTTTCCTCCCCATTTTTTCTCTCTAGCTATGATTTGTTTTTCTCTTTATTTCTTCCTCTCCTCCTCTTTCCCTCCCTGGATTTTTCTATCACCATTCTTTTCATTTTGTTTTTCTATTTTCCTTTCTGCCATGCTTTCATAAAGCCTTTGAAAGTGCCCATCATATACCAGGCCCTGTGCTAGGAACTCATGTTCCTGCACTCAATGACTTCCCATTCTACTATTTTTACTTCTGTCTTTTAAACTTTTTTAATTTAAATCTCTTTAATTTATTATAAAGTATGATGTGCTTTGATTTGTCAACTATATTGAATTTTAACAATTTTTTATTATAAAAATGTATTCTTATTGCAGAAATGGTAGAAAAATTATAAGAAAAACAGAAAAAAACCAAATTTCCCATATAGAGATATTTACTATTAATATGACATTTTCATCCCATAGTTTCTGTGTACCTATAATATTTCTCTATCTATATGTACCAAGGTAGAATGGATTTGTGTACATCTGTGTGCATAGATATGAATTGCACATGAGCATATCTCTCTGTGTCAATGTGTGTCTGTCTTTTGTGTATATCTGTATATGTATACTGATAGATACATGAATTACAACTGCTTTTTTCCTGTTTTTCTTGGCTGCCTGACCCCACTCTTAATTTCCAGACAATCGCCTCTGAGACAATGGAATTCTAGGAAGCTGGTCAATCACCCCCAAGGAGGAGTGTTTTAGCAAGCCAAACATACCAGCACACCCTTGCTCGAGGCTATCCAAAACCCTGTAAAGTTTTACCTCAGTCTGTTTCGGGGCCCTTTTTCCATGAAGTGCCCTGGCATATCTTTCTCCTCTAATAAAGCCTGCACATCTGATGTTCAAGTGCCTTCTCATTATTATATATACAAATGAGTATTTACTCCCTTATCCAATAAATACTTATTGTAATTTTGTTATATGCTGGGCACTGTGCTCAACACTGGTTGTCTATAGTGAATGAGACAGACACACTTTCTGTCTCTATGAATACTACACTGTCATGGGGGTAGACAGAGGGAATATAAAAGATACAAAAATAATATAATTATCAGTTGTGACAAGCACTGGATTTGGTCAGTGCAATGTCTTTGGTCCCAGTTTTGATTGATCATGGTGAGGTTCCAGTATCTCAGTTTCTCGGAAGGCTGAGCTGAGGCCTAAGTCTCAGTCCTTTAGCAATGCATTTCTCATCTATAAAACTGAGAAAATTTACAAGTAATGAAACAAATACCCTGGGAGGTGTTCTGTGACCAAAAGAACCTAGCTTGTAAGTGGTGACTCTGGCTCGGATAACTTCTGGATGCCCCCAGCTTAGGGGATCTCTCAGTGTGGACTGATACCATGGCACAAGAAAAAATGCATATTAGGAAATAGGCAACTTTGTGCTAAACTATTAGAAATAGTATTTATGCCCCTGACTGTCTAGAGCAAAGAAAAGACTTTTGGTGTTGTCACCACAGCAGACTAGATTATTATTTTATTTTTTTTATAATTACCTTAGGGTTTTTTTAGTACTTTTATTTTTTCCAAAAGACAATGGCATTCTCTCACAAGAAAACTTAGTATGTTAGAGCATCACACCCATACAGTGATGTCATAGGATTGATCCTGGGTCAGGGCACATACAGAAACGGTTTGATGTTTCTGACTATCTGTCAGTCTCCCCCCCCCTTGCTTTTTCTAACATTAAGAATTAAATTTTTTTTAAATGTAAAAAATGACAATGACTTTTTTGTTGTTGCAGCTTAAATTGTATAGAGGAATAAATTATTTTTTTCAAAATATCCCAACAGAAAAAAAAACTGGTAAGGTTGTAAAGTGCCATATTTGCCCATATATAAAGTGTCTCCATGTATAAAACACACCTTAATTTTGGGGCCCAAATTTTGAGAAAAACATAACAAATGTGAATAAGCAGGAAATGAAAATAAATAACCTGCAAGCACTCTATAAGATGCACCCAATTTTTAGAAAGAAAATTTTTCAAAAAAGTATCAGTCTTATACAGGGGGAAATATGGTATACACCCTTGAGATGTCTCTGTAAACATTTATTTCTTTTACTTTCTCTGGATTTAATTTACTATCCTGGTTCTTAATATGGGTTAAAAGGCTGTGTATTTTCCGTTTTTTTCCCTAAAATGTATTCATCACTACATTTTTCCATAGGTTTTCTTATGTAGTTTTAATTTTCATTAATTTTAAAGTATTTTGTAGCTTAACTTGTTGATTTTGAGGGGGGTTTATCTAGGAGTAAATGTTTTAACTTAAAAAATTAAGGGTTTTCTAGTTAGTTTCTATTACTTATTTCTAGATTAAGTGTAATGACAAGAAGAAACATGCTTTATATCATTTCAATGGTTTGAAGGTCGTTGAAACTTGCTTGAAAGAACATACAGTATGATATCTGGTAAATGTTTTCCAAGCGCGCGTCTCTGCTGCCACCTTGTGTGCATCTTGAGAATAACACCTAGGTAAAAGTCACCAGAAAATTTTTTCCTCTGCCGCTATCTGGGTGCATGAAGACAGAAACTGTCAACCTACTTCTGCATCACTGACGTGTCTTTTCCCATTTATTCACTTTGAATTTTTTTTGCACTCTTCTGTTTTAGGCATGGTATGGGGCAGAAATGATGAGAGGCAGGGAAACGAGGCTCACCGATGGCCTGAGGTGCAGACAGCATAGGGTGGGGAGCAAAACATGGGGCAAGTGCTGTGTGGGGGGTAGGGAACTGCGCATGACTGCGAAGGGCAGACAGGCTAGGGGCTGGTGCGTGGTGGGGACCTTGTGGGTTGTGGAATGCGCAGATTGGGGCGGGGCAGGATGTGGGACTGGGCGGGGCATGAGACGGGCATGGTGTGGGGCATAAGTTGCGAGGGGCGGTGATGGCAAGAAGTAGGGTGGATGTCGCGGAGCTGCACCGGGCAGGGTGAATGGCAATGTGATGAAGAGGCATGTGGGACACCACAGAACAGAGTAGACAGCGAGGAGCGGGGGTATTGCAAGGCTTTGACGGTTCAGGGCCTGGACTTTGAAGGCAGGACACTTCCCTGTGGGAAGTCAGTCCCTGGAAAGGAGCTACAGCCTCTCCTAGGAGCTTCCTCCCTGGAGAGGGGGTAACTCCCTGGAGAGGGTCTCTGTTTTTGGATTTGGTGACCATCCGAGTGAGGGGCCATCCCTCCATAGAGTGGCTCTACTTCCATGGAGAAGCGACATCTCCCTGGAGATGTTTAGTGAGGAGAGGGAGCCTCCCCTCCAACACCGGAATCTCCCTTGTCAACTTAAGCAATGTCCAGACCTGTAGAATATTTATGAGTTTATTTTAGCCAAACTCATGACAATTGCTAGTAATCAAAGTCTCAGCAGATTGAAAAAATGATATGAAAAATGACATGTAGCCCAGTATTTTGTGATACATATAGAATTTATCAGAACTTCCAACTGCCCTTTGGTTGTTTCACCTGGCTGCCTGACCTCACACTTACATACTAGACAATTGCCCCTGAGGTAGAAGGCTTCCAGGAAGCTGAAATTGTAAAACCACTGAAGGGAACATACCAGACCTTCTGACTGAGTACTTGCTCAAGGCTCTTCCAAACCCTGTAAAATTCACCTCATAGTCTGTACCAGTTCCCTTCTCCCCAGAGTACTGCATGGTGGGGTTCCTCTCTTTCTTTCAATAAAGCCTGTTACTCTGGTCTTTTCAGACTCCAATGGATTCTTGTATTTGGTGCTGAAACCCAGGATGCGGTACTGGTTTCCTGCGCAATTCCTCTTTGTCATCCAAACTTACAATCAGAGAAGCAATGGGTAGCGGCCGCTCGTCCCAGGCTTACTTTCTGATTCTGTTTAGACATGTAATAGTAGGTAGATTGACCAGCAATCTGACCCTGTTCCAAATCCCTGCTGGACAAGAAGGTAAGGAGTTTTCTTCCTTCCCCTTCCCTGGTCAGCTTATCTTTTCCACAAAAATTTTCTCTGGTCAGATGGATTTCTCTGACATGCCTCAGCTTTTATTTTTTATTTTTTTAATTCATTTTAGAGAGGAGAGAGAAAGGGAGAGAGAAAGACAGAGAGGAAAAGAGGGGAGAGAGACAGAGACAGAAGGTGGGGAGGAGCTGGAAGCATCAACTTCCATATGTGCCTTTACCAGGCAAGCCCAGGTTTTCAAACCGGTGACCTCAGCATTTCCAGGTTGACACATTATCCACTGAGCTACCACAGGTCAGGCATGCCTCAGCTTTTAAGGGGATTGACTTTCACTCTCAGTAGAGTGCTCAGAAAGACTAGGCGCCTAGCAAAACCTCTCTATTCTCTCTCTCTCTTGGAGCTCCCTGACAGATGGTGATGACCTGTATCAGGAAAGACTCCTTCACACGGAGATTTTCTTCTATTGGGACAGTGAAAAAAGGTGGGAACACCTCTGCTTGCTCACCTGTCTCCATTATAAGCTTTTCAGAGTCTAAGCCTTCTGACCAGACTTCTCTAGGATGTCTCAAAAAACCTCACTAAGTTGAGCCTATGTGTCCTTAAGCCAAAAAAACTCATTTTTTTTCTAACACAGAGTGTCCTGAATACAAATTAGACAATGACTCCTATTGGCCTGAGAATGGGACATTCAATTACAATATTCTATGAGATCTTGACAATTTCTGCCACCAACTGGAAAGGCCTCAGAAATTGATTATATACAGCCTTTCTTCTCCCTTCACTCTTGTCCTTAATCTCTGTGCTGCATGTTCTACACGCAGACCATTTTTGGCAAAGAAACATCACCTAAAACCTGCGCTCCTAATCTTTCCTTCTCTATGGACTCCCATCTCTCTCCACCTCCTTCATGACCCCTGGGGGAGCCCCTCTTTTGGGACTCCTTTCCGGTTTTTCTGCAGACCTGTGCCAATGGAGTCTCTTCCCTCCAGAAAGCCCCCTCTCTTTGCAGGATCCTTTTTCTTATTAACATGCAAATACCAATCACTCTTTCACCTCCTCTGCTGATCAGAGGACCCTCCTTTCTCCACTGTGTTTCTAAACCCCTACTCCCTTCTTACAGATAGGTGGCTCTGTCTCTTTTTTTGTTTGACTCATTTTTCCTTCCCCACTGACTTCAGCTTCATCTTACACATTCTCCCACCCCAAGGGCTTCAGCTGTCTCTCCCCTCTCTCCAACGGCTTTGGCTGAATCTTACCAATTTCCCTCTCCCCACAGGCACCTATGCCTTCCTCCACCTCGTCCTTTCCCCTCTCCTCAGAACTCTAAATCTTTTGACTCCTCTGACTATGTGGTGCCACCACCAGCACTTTAATCTCCTCCCTTTTATCCTGCAAATTCTGACTCTCCTTCCTTCCACCCAGCTGTTCATGCTGTCCATTCATCTGCTTTCTCTCTTCCTCCCCTCTCTGCTGAGAACTCCTTGCCATCTTGAAAAACTTAAAAAGGTAGAGTTGTCTATTAAGCTGTGTAAAAAAGTAATTTGTTTTTCTTTTTGTCAGAAAATATCTCTAGTATAATTTTAATTAAAACAAGAAAAGCACGCTCATTTAAATTTCTTAATTTATGATATATATGTGGTTTTGCTTACTGTATAACTGTTTCTAATGTCTCAAATCAATAATCACCCACCTCTTAAATCAAAGCTTACTCATCCCCATGGACTCTCCCTGCAATATTTCCACCACCTGTGGTCTCACCTTAGATTGAACTTAGATCCTTTGCAGTCTCCAACCACCTACCCCTTCAAATCAAATCTTTTATTTCCTCAGTATAATAGGCTTTTTTTTGTAATAGGCTTCTTTAAACACTGGATTTCCAATTATGCTCTCTTAGTCAAGCCCCTCAGTAAGATCATCTGAGCATGGCTTTTAAGGTCTATAATGGCCAAGAGAGTAACAGAAAAAGCAAATAAGTCTCAAAAGATATCAGGAAATACCAGCTTTTGGCATATAATGTTAAAGGCTCCAGCACCCTAAAGGGGTTCATAGGATTTCATCAGGCTCCTGCTTCAAGAGTGCAAAGAAAGGTCATGGAACCTGCCTAGCATCCCGGCCTCAAGATGGAACACATCTTTGTGTGGAAAGTACACTAAAAGATAAGTTGCCCACGTGTTTCCTGGAGGGAGGGTTCAGTCTCTTCTAGCCCTGCTCCAGCAACTTATGGCCTGAAATTTTCCAGCATGCTGAGAATTAACAATGAAGTCCCAAAGATGTTATTCATGAGTGTAAGGTATTTCTTCCAAATAGCAGATAAACTGATTTCATTTTTTTTGTAAACACAAGGACCATATACTATGCCTTGCTTAAATACTTGAGTTTAATTTATCCTTCAAAGATCTCTACTGTGGGTATTTACAGTCTGGTTTTGTTGCTTTATTTAATGTATAGTATCTCCTTTATTCCTCTTGTCTCACTGTCCAATGACTATTTTAGGCTGGGACCCGCTGCTAATTCCAGCTAGAAGTAGTAGTCACTAGACTTAAACTCTAGCTGCAAAGTGTACAAATGAAACCACCCTTTCCCTAAGTACTTGCAGTATTCACAGGTTACTCAGCAGGTTGTTCTAAGATTGTCCAAGAGATGCTTCCAGCATTACACCACACAAGGACTGACTTTCATGTGGACAGGTCCACACACCAGGATCCTGAAAACTCGCACTTCTGCTAAAGTAGAAAAATGGCATGCCTTACACCAACCAGAAACCGGAAGCTGGTTGTCTACATATGGTGAAAATATTTACAGTAATAGGATTTTTCATCCAGTCATATACCTTCAATTTCAAAATATCTTCAAATTGTTTTTCCATGTCCAATTTAAGTTTGTTGAGGTGGTTACTCAATCTGTCAATATCATCTGAAGTTACATCATCTTTTATAGATGATAATTGAGGAAACTGATGAAATTCTTTCTTCAATAGATTATGACTAAGTAGTTCATGTTTGTCAATAAATAATAGCACAATACTTCGGCAACCTATAAGAGTTTTATTAGCTCCTTGAAGCTGCAAATTGACATCATTAAATCTCTTGAAATTATCTGCCAAATAAAAGGCATCATTCTTTCCTGTTTTTAACTGTTGACAGATTGGTCTCACTATTACTTTCAAAAAACTGTATGACACTATCATATAATGCTACAAATGTAGCCAAAGATGTACCCTTTGACAGCCACTGAACTTCTGTGTGCAAAAGTAACTTAATAAAACCTTCATTATTGCCCTGGTAAAGCTGCTGAAACATTCTATTATTCTTTGCTTTGGATTTGATCTTGTTTAAGGCTCGAATTATTGTAGTTAATGATGAATGGAGATTTGTTCTTAGATATTTTCCTACAAGATGTTGTCTATGCACCACATAATGAATACATAAAACATTTGGCACTTTTTGCTTCAAATAAGCAACAAATCCACAATAGCGACCTACCATTGATGGTGCTCCATCAGTAGCACATGCATCAATATTATTATTGTTATTTTTTGTATTTTTCTGAAGCTGGAAATGGGGAGAGACAGTCAGACAGACTCCCAGACTCCCACATGCGCCTGACCAGGATCCACCTGGCACGCCCCCCAGGGGCAAGGCTCTGCCCCTCAGGGGTGTCACTCTGCCTCGACCAGAGCCACTCTAGCACTGGGGCAGAGGCCAAGGAGCCATCCCCAGCGCCCGGGCCATCCCTGCTCCAATGGAGTCTCGGCTGCGGGAGGGGAAGAGAGAGACAGAGAGGAAGGAGGGGGAGTGGAGAAGCAAATGAGCACTTCTCCTATGTGCCCTGGCCGGGAATTGAACCCGGGTCCCCCACACACCAGGCCAATGCTCTACTGCTGAGCCAACTGGCCAGGGCTGCAACAATATTATTCAAAGGAATATTCTTTTTTGTAAAGTATGTTATCACAGTATTAAATATAGATAATCCTTTTGTATCTGTGATGAGATTTATTGCAAATAGGATTTCTTCTCATAATATATTCTTTTTATAAAAATAGCATTCATATGCCATCAATAAAGCATCATTATCTGCAATGGTAGATTTGTCCAATTGCATGGAAAATGAAGAGTTTTGGAGAATACTTAGGTTTGTTTTCAACATTAACTGCCATTTTATCAATTCATTGCTTTTACTATGCTATCACTTAGGGGCAACTTTTTAAAATTTGAGGTATATTCTGATGCATTACTGCTGAGATAAATTCTTCTAAAGAGGGTATTATTACAGTTTCTCCAATATTATAGCTTTTACCACTTTTTGCAATTATTTGTGAAATAAGTGGCAATTAATCCATCTTCATTCATTGTATGTTGTTTCTTAAATGATGCAATAATAGTTGAACAATTTTGAAATTTTTTATATATTTCCAGAAAATAATATTTAATGAGCTTGTCCTTGTCATTTGAATGCTTTGTAGAAAGATATTCTCACAATTGACTTGGCTTCATTACCTCATTGAATAATGTTTTATGGCACAATAAACACACTGAATGTTGTTTATTTGCAACAGATTTTATGAAATGCATCTTTAGATACTCTGGTGCATAGCTGTGTGTATTTTTTTTTCTTTTTGAGACATGGGCTCATGACATTTCACAATATTTTGTTTGAAGCTGTAAGTACGTGCTTGCTCTCAGAAATCTAACTATGTACTGGCTTTAGTTTTGATTATGTAATGATTTAGGTTCACTTACAAAACATGAACAAAACTTATGCACTTTAAGTCTGTTGCGTGGTCATGATGTTACAAGTGTCATGGTTGAGCGAGAGTTTGTCGAGAGAAGACTAACTTAGTGAATATCCATGGTTGTGCATTTTATAAAATTTTATGTAGTGCATGTTGGCCAATGGCATCACTTCTTTGTGATCGGGGCAAAGTAGCAAGACATCAGCTAGTTTTGGCAGTCCAAGGGGGGTTCCTAGAATGTCACCCTAATACCCTAATACCCGGGAATTGAGATGAAAATATGAGTTAGTTGGTGTCTCCATTGTCCTGCAGTTTCTGTCATAGAAAGAAGTGTTGAATTATGGAGTTCTTTGTCTCTGCTATGGGGTAATAAAATAACAAACTGCTAGTTTTTGGGTGACAATAGTGGTCATAAACTGCCCAGGCAGTGGGTGTGAACCTGGGATTAGGTACCTGGCTGCTTGCAGGTGTGGGCCAGGTGGTTGCAAAAGAGGTCTGATGTGGCCCCAATACAAATGCCCTGTAACAGAGTTTGACTGCTGTCCTGATCCTGACTGGTCAATAGTTAGTCAAATAGTATGTAATCTTGGTGCCATTTGGTTGCTCCGCTACCACCCACTAGGAAAGCTGGAATGCCTACTAGTGGGCAGTAGAAGCCAGGTTGACTACCACTGGGTTAGAGCATCACACACAGACACTAATGTCATAGATTTGATCCTGGGTCACACCACATACAGGAAAAGATTGGTGTTTTTGACTGTCTCACCTCCTTCCTCTCTCTAATATTAATAATTAAAATTTAAAAAGAAGAAAAAGTTACAACAACTTTTTTTGGTTGTTGTTGCATCTTAAATTGTATAGATCAGGGGTTCGGAACCTACATCTCACAAGCCATATGTGGCTCTTTTGATGGCTGCATTTGGCTTGTGGACAAATCTTTAATAATAAAAAATAACATTAAAAATACAAAAATTTTCATGTATTACAATCCATTCATTTCCTACTGCTCATGTTCATGGTTGTGGGTGGCTGAAGCCAATCACAGCTGTCCTCCTGGACAACACCAGATTTTATTGGATAATGCATAATGTACACAGGCCATTGTATGTCTCTCATGGAATTACATTTTAAAATATGTGGCATTCATGTCTCTCTCAGCCAAAAAAGTTCCCAACCCCTGCCTTAGGCTATTAGGACCCTGCCTGCTTACAGCCTGTGCCCCACACCCAATGCAAACTATAAGTGTGCAAACATATATTAATACATCATATTTACAAACTTATTTGACCCACAACAAACTTTAAAGATTTGAAATTACATAACCCATGTTTCCTACTCTCATAACAGTTAACCTTGATATCAGTAGGAACAGATAAAACAAGAAGTCCTTTTACTTAGTTATTAAATACCATTTTAAATAACCTGCAACATACATTGCAATTGGAATTCTAAATTTTTTTCAACTTAAAGATAATAATAAAATTAAAAAAACAAATACACCTATGGTGCCCTGACCAGATGTCTCAGTGCATGGAGTGTCCTTCCTGTGTGTCAAGGTTCTGGGTTCTGTCCCAGGTCTCAACACCTAAGAGAAGCAAGCAAGAAGTTCAAAACTAAATGAAACAACTAAGTGGAGAAATAAGCTCATACCTCTCTCTCTCTCTCTCTCTTTCTCAAATCAATATAAAAACATTAAAATCCAATGAGAAATGGTGTGATACATCTGCAACTTGCCTAGTACATTTCTCTTAACAAAAACACAGAAAGGCCTGACCTGTGGTGGCGCAGTGGATAAAGCGTCGACCTGGAAATGCTGAGGTCGCTGGTTCAAAACCCTGGGCTTGCCTGGTCAAGGCACATATGGGAGTTGATGCTTCCAGCTCCTCCCCCTCTTCTCTCTTTCTGTATCTCTCTCTCCTCTCTAAAATTAATAAGTTAAAAAATAAAAAAACACAGAAAAAAGGGACAGAAAAACAAAGAAAATGACCCAGATCTCTCTATGGAACATGATTCTATTTTTTACACCGAGAAAGGACTACTTTTTTTTTTAACCATAATCTATCTCAACTCTGAAACTCACAGTGTTTCCCACCCACTTCTGACTCCCATTGTACCTTTTGTACAATGGAACCACTTCTCTCTTGCTTCCCCAAAACACTTGACCGGCAGTGCCTTGGGGAATCTCCTCCCAAACCTGAGGCTAGAGGGTTCATGAGGCCAATGGACTTTTCAGGACAAAATGGATTCCTTTAATGTGCAATCAACCCTATGAATACTGAAGCCTTCTATCAAATTGAAGTAAATGAAACCCTGAGGTTTCTCCCTGGATTTTCATAAAATAAAATGTGAAACTCTTTCCTTTCTTTCCCTATCAATATCTACCTTCCTTCCAACATGAACACAACGAGCATGATTGGACAGGCACCAGAAGCCAGAAAGCTTATAGCTCATCAGGATCAAAGGGTAGAATGTTACAGTAATATAATGTTATAGTAATTAATATATATATAGAAATATAGAAACTATAGAAAATATATTAAAATATTAGGGTATAATATTAAAAGCTACTAAGTTAAGTGAATAAGCTATACCCTCTGGGTGAAATCTAATCTAGTGTATAGGGATATGATAGGCAAGAACATGCCCTTAGCTCAGGGCCCAGTTAATGTGTGTGAACTTATATATAGATAAAAAGAGCTCTATGGGTCAAATAAGTTTGCAAATATGATATATATATTTGCTCGCTTAGAGTCAGTATTTGATGTGGGGAATGGCTGTAAGCAGACAGTGTCCTAAGGCTTAGTTTGAAGCCTAAACTTTTTCTCACACCATTGACTGTTGCATGATAGGGGGTGGTGCACTCTTATAAGGAATCCCATTTATGCCTCAGATAAGTGACTTTGTATCAGAGACTTTCTTGTTTGTATATTGCATTAAAGGTTTTGATCTCTACACTATAAAATGGGGCAGAGGAGCCCATGCTGAAGGAGAGCAGAGAGGCCACATGGAGTAGAGAAAAAGCAGCCAAGATGGTGGTAGTACTTTACAACATTTTTATTTTTACATATTTAATTACTGTTGTAAAGTAACATACCCCAGATGCTGAAAAGTACTTGTACCTTACTTCTGTGGGTTTACATAGACATTAAGTCCAGATGAGGTTGAATGTTTTTATTTAAGGAGATTTATTTAATATGCCAGCTGCATATTCTGACACAGGGCATTTGCAGGCCCAAATCGTGTGTGCCAAATACATCTCAGGTGCTGGTTATACACCTTTGTGTCACACACAGGCTGAGGAGAGCATGACATCATGGCATAAGCTTACAACCTTTGTTTAGGGGGACACACAGAAACATTAAGACTTTCAAGGCAACACAATAAAATATATTTACAATCTTTCAAGGTTCATCTTCCTTTTTTTGCTAACAGGTATTTTAACCTCAATATTCCAGGAAAGAGGTGGAAGTATAGTCAATGTAAGGTGGTATGTAATTTCTTTCTCCCATTGAAAAAGAAGAAGTTTCTCAGTAAACATTTCTTTTAGTTTCAAAGCTAAATGGCACATTGTCCTTGCAAGCAAGAAACTTCTACATTTTTCTCCCTCCCCTCCCTAAAGTAAAGATGGGATAGAAAATTCTGATGTTTTCTCCTAGAATATCAATATTAATTTTGCAGCTCTTTGGTAACTTACTACACTATAACCTTATATTACTACAACAATACTCAACTACCTCAGTGACATGAACTGATCTGCTTGTATTCAGAAGTGTCTCTGACACAAATCTGGATGAGACAGACCTATCCTGGCCTTTAGCTGGACTTCCAGACCACAGACTGAAGAATGAACACCACAGGGATCACACAAGCTACTTGAAACTCCCCTGTCCTGCCTGCTAGAGATAAAGACTCTGGGACACCTTAGGACACTGAATCCTGTTCTGAACCACAAGATGTACTAAAGCATCCTTGCTTGCTCATGACTCATGACATGGTCTTTAGTTCTGCTTCAGTACTGTAACATCATCGATCATCCTAGTCTCTTACTTTCCTGCTTCCACCACATACCGGTTTCTTTTTCAAATTTTGCACATTTGCCAGTTGACTTAAATGGAGCTCTGCTTTGTTTGTAAAATGCTTCCTGTTTCTACAACACCTTCCATCTACACCCTTCATTTATAATGCTCAGGATTCTCATCATATTTTTTATTAATCAACTTAAACAATTTTACATACATTGCCTTCCCAAAGATATTTATACATAAACATAATTTCACACATAAATCATCAACCACACTTTTATTAACACTATTGCCTTAGTTTTACTTCACTTATTAAAATACAAAATATAGTGAAGGTAAATGTAAAGCCAGTAGCTGCGGCCAACATCACAGCCACCTGGCCCATACGGGTTCATAGTTGATTCAAACAGATGAATCAACTTCATTGTTGTAATAAAACAATGAGTCCAAGAATTGGCGGGTCATTAGCTTTAATCCTAGCTTGCACCTGGCAGGCAAGAAATACACACAGTAGAAAAACACTTCCCTTTCCATTCAGGGCTCCCAAAGCCAATGACTTATACAAGTTTCCTAGAATCAAAGGTTTCTAGCTCACCAGCCTTATTCACCTTTGTTTCTCATCTCTTTCTCTCTGCACAAACTCTGAACAAACTGGCTTCTCCTTCAGCACTCTGCCATCTTGGCTGCTTCTCCTCTCACCCATGTAGCCTTTCTCTGCTCACTGCTCTAATGCTAATCTCAGGATCTGAGAAAGCAAGCTCTTAGTCTGCCCCATTTTATAGTCTAGAAATCCAAACCTTTAATCCAATATACAAACAAAGAAGTCTCTGATACAAAATCACTTATCTGAAGCATAATGGGATTCCTCAAAATGGTGGAAAAAGGTTAGTCTTAAAACTAAGTCTTTGGCTATAACAACATTGCCTGCTTACAGCCTGTCCCCTACACCTAATGTAAACTATAAGCGAGCAAACCTATATATCTGTTGGAATCCATGTGAGTCTGAAAAATCCAGTATAGCAGGCTTTATTGAAAGAAAGAAAGAAAGAAAGAAAGAAAGAAAGAAAGAAAGAAAGAAAGAAAGAAAGAAAGAAAGAAAGAAAGAAACACTGTTGGGACTTATCCAGGGAGAAGGAAATGAGTACAGACTATGGGGCAAATTTTTATAATGTTTGGGAGAGCCTGAGGAGGTACTGAGCCAGAAGTTCTGGTATATCCCTTCCTGTCTATTTACAATTTCAGCTTTCTGTAATGCTCCTTCTTAGGGTGCTTGACCAGCTTCCTGGAACTCTTCTGCCTCAGGGGCAATTATCCAGTAAGTAAGGGTGAGGTCAGGCAGTCAGGTGGAACAGCCAAAAGGCATTTGAAATTTCTGATAAATTTATATATCTATCAGTATCATATTTACAAAATTATTTGACCAGCAGTACACAAAAAGCAATAAACAGCAAAAATCACAACTACATTGAATAATTTCCTTGTGGCATATAGCTATTAAAATGAACTGCTGGGATAACTCCTTATCAATAAACATAAGTAGCCTAATTATTGGCACAAAGTAATGGATTCAAATTCAGACACATAATATATATGACAAAGTTTCTCTTTATGTGAAAGAAAAAATTATGATATTGTTGTAAGGTACCAAAAAGCAGCAAAGTTAATATTGATATTCTAGGCAGAAAAAGTCAGGCTTTTCTGTCCTTTCTTGGGAAAATGGAGGAAAAAGTATATAGAAGTATCCTGACTTACAAGGACGACTAGGGTCATTTGTTTTTAAGATCTCTAAAAAAATTAAGGTTATCTGAAAAACTCCCTTTTGCTTTTAAGAGGCAAAATTAATATACCACCCTAAACTGATTTTAGCTCTCCCTCCCTTCCTGGAATCCTGAAATTAAAGTGTACTTCTAGGCAAAGGAGAGGAGATAGATACTGAAAGCATTTGTGAATGTCTTTGTATTACCTTGAAAGTTTTAACTTTTTCTGCAAATACCCTAGATAATCTTGTTAATGATTGTGTCCTGCTGTCATGCCTCTTCCCCAACCTGTATGTGGTCAAAGGGTAAATGACCAGCCTCTGAAATGTACTCAGGGCTTACAATTTGGGACTGCTATGCCCCATGTCAGCTGGCATATTCAGCAATCTCCTCCTTTAACAAAACTCTTCAAAATTTATCTGGACTGGGTGTCTCTACATAAACCCAATGGATTGAGGTATGGTGCCTTACAGAATCTGAGGTAGGGTACTTTATAACACATCGTAACATATAAAAACAACCATAAGAGAAAATAAAAGGCACCACTACATCCTGACATCCACTGAAAGCACTTCCTTCTGAAAGTTAATAGCTACCCACAACTAATAGAAAACCCTGGAGCTGCCTACAATATAAGGCAGCAAGATGTTAAGAGAACTAAAAATATCCACCAAAAATATTTGGGTAACATACAGTAGATTTTAAGGCAAAACCTGGTCCCATAAATACACAAAATCCTTTTACTAGGTTCAGTAGACCAGGAATATCTACATTCACATGCAATTCGTAACAAACTCAAATAATACACCACACCTAAAAGAGAAAACAGAAACATACATAACTATAATGGTAATTGAACACACCCATCTCAATCAGCAATGGAGCACAGCTTTCAAAACTGATGCCCGCAACCAAAAAACATGTAAGAACATTTTAAAAAATAACCAAACTGTCAAATAACATTCCATAAACAGAACTACTCCACAATAATCCAAAAAGTCATATCTACCAAGCTTACAAGAATGCTTGCCACTTTTTAAAAACTGACCCTATTAGATGATAAACCACCTTCCTACACATTTGAATGAATTAAAAAAAAGTGCCATGAACTGTAGTAAGGTACCAGAAAACTGTAAAACTTAGTATTGACAATGTCATTTTAAAGAAAAAATGTCAGGCTTTCTGTTCTGTCCTTTCTTTGAAAAATGGAGGAAAAAGTATATAGAAGTCTCCTGACTTACACGAATGACTAAGGTCATTTGGTTTTAAGTTCTCTGAAAGGATTAGGAAAGGGGTCCCCAAACTTTTTACACAGGGAGCCAGTTCACTGTCCCTCAAACTGTTGGAGAGCCAGAGTATAAAAAAAAAACTATGAACAAATCCCTATGCATGCTGCACATATCTTATTTTAAAGTAAAAAAGCAAAACGGGAAAAAATACAATATTTAAAATAAAAAAAAGTAAATTTAGATCAACAAACTGACCAATATTTCAGTGGGAACTATGCTCCTCTCACTTACCACAATGGAAGAGGTGCCCCTTCTGGAAGTGCAGTGGGGGTGGATAAATGGCCTCAGGGGGTTTTATGCGGCCTGCAGGCCATAGTTTGGGGACCCCTGAATTAAGGTTATCTGAGGAACTCCCTTTTGCTTTCAATGAGAGACAAAATTTACGTACCAGCGTACACTGGTTTTTAGCTCTCCCTCCCTTCCTGGAATCCTGAGAGTGACATGTACATCTAGGCAAAGGAGGAGAGACAGACAGTAAAATGATTTGTGAATGTCTTTCATTGTATTACCTTAAAAGTATTCATGTTGATCTTGTTAATGTAATGTAAATCTTGTTAATGATTGTGTCCTGCTGTCATGCTCCCCAACCTGTATATGGTCAAATGGTATATAACCAGCCTCTAGATGTACTCGAGGCACATGATTTGAGACTGCTATGCCCCAAGTCAGCCATATGTGGCCAGCATATTTAACACATCTCCTTCAATAAAATTCTTCAAAGTTCATCTGGACTGGGTGTCTCTATGTAAACCCAATGGAGTGAGCTACAGTGCCTTTCAAAATCTGGGGTATGGTACCTTATAACATTACTTTCTTTAACCCCGTAGAAAAAATTATCTGTGTGGCCAGTAGGCAACTGACCCATGCAGGTTTACATTAGATTCAGATAGATGGTAATGAAACAATGGAGCCATAAACTGGTGGGCCATCATCTTTAATCCTAACTTGCACCCAGCAGACAAATAAAAACACACACTGGGCTCCAAAACCCACTCATTCAGTGCTCACAAAGCTACTGACTTATCCCAGTTTTCTAAAATCAAAGGTTTCTAGCTCACCAGACATACTCACCTCTGTTCCCCATCTCCTTCTTTCTCCCCGCACAAACTGGCTTCTCACTCAGCGCTCCACCAATTTGGCTGCTTCTCCTGGCTTCCTCCACATGGCCTTTTTTTGCTCTCTCCTCTCTGCTTTCTCCTCATATGCTAATATCAAGAACCCAGAGACAGAACAAGCTCCCGGTCTTCCCCACTTTACAGTGTAGAAATCCAAAACCTTTAATCCAGTATACAAACAAGAAACTCTCTGATACAAAGAGAGTTTGTAGGGAATATGTATTCATTATCTGAGACATAATGAAATTCCTCATAAGAGTGCACCACCACACATTATGCAATCCGTCAAAGGTGTGGGGAAATCTTAGTCTTAAAAGTAAACTTAAAGCTGTAATGACCCAGCCTACTTACAGCCTCTCCCCCACACCCCAAAACAAACTATAAGTGAGCAAACATGTGCATTATATTTACAAACTTATTTGATCAACATTATTATTACATAAACATGTTATCAAATAAATAAACATTAAATTTAAAAATACTAAATTTAATTAATGACAGCCTTATAAAATAATTTCAAAGGAACGATGATGGAAAGATACTTTGAAGGCCAGATTTCTTAAAGCTTCCAGGGCTGTGCTTTCTGACCAAGGTGAATATGCCCTGAGGACATATTCAGCCAACATAGCGCCATTTGTTTAATATTATCAAGAGCAGGGGGATCCGGCTGATGTTCATTCCAGGCAGTGAATAGAAGGAACAGCTCTTCACAAGCACCTATAATGCAGAGGACATTCCCCGGGACACACAATGATTCTGCCCCAAAGCTCAGTAGTACTCAGAAGCCAAACCCTAACCCACAAGAAACAGGATGAAGAATGACTTACAATACAAACAGCAGGTCATTATGCTGATCTTACATGGGGAGCTGAAGCGTATTCCCTACAAACAGTCTGGGAGCTCCTCTCTCCTGATGGCCAAGCTGCACCTCCTCCCTGAACCTCTCACTCGTTCGCATCCTCTCTGTCCCATCCCCCCACCCCGTTATCCCCGGCCCTAGGGATACACTCACGTTTATCTGAGCTCTACACCTCCCGACCAGTGAACTGTAGCCCCTGCCCTGAGTCCTCACACCTCACGTCCACAGCCTTGCTGCCTCTTCCGCTGCACCTCATTTCCAGCCCAATTTCCCTCGGCCTATCCCTGCCTCTCACCTACGCCCTGCTGATATTGCCTTAGGCCTCAATACTGGTCCAGTAGCTCACACACAACTTTAGTTTTCAATGGTTTATTTACATAAAAACAGCATTGAACCTCGTACACTCATTCTGGTTTACATCAGCGAAATAGCCACTTCATAAAACTAAAAATTGCCATTAAAAACGCCTTCTTTAGAGAATATAAACAGGAACCACAACATAGGAGACATTCTGAAATGCAATAACCCTAAAGGGACACGATGATTGCAAAGGAAATAGTAGAAAATCTACATGGTGTGGCGAATAAAGGGTGATGGTCATTCCAAGAAAAATACTACAAGAATTAATAAATATAAATACAACAATTAATTCCTTCTCACAGTCACAGCAAAAACTTATTGTGGAACCCTCCTGTATTAGGCAAACCTTATACAAATAGATATTATAGCCTGACCATGTGGTGGTGCAGTGGATAGAGCATCGGACTGGGATGCGGAAGGACCCAGGTTCAAGACCCCGAGGTCGCCAGCTTGAGCGCAGGCTCATCTGGCTTGAGCAAAGAGCTCACCAGCTTGGACCCAACGTCGTTGGCTCCAGCAGGGGGTTACTTGGTCTGCTGAAGGCCCACGGTCAAGGCACATGTGAGAAAACAATCAATGAACAACTAAGAAGTCGCAACGCGCAACGAGACACTGATGATTGATGCTTCTCATCTCTCTCGGTTCCTGTCTGTCTGTCCCTGTCTATCTCTGCCTCTGCAAATAGATATTATACAACTGTTATTAAGACTTAGGGCAAAAATTATCACTGCAAACAGTAGTGCTTCCTATCAATAAACTTTATTCACTCAGTGATTCCAACTTTTCCTGTACTTAATATAAACTCCATAAGACAAACTCCCACTTACATCATAGTTACAAAAAAAGAAGAAAAACTGTCAATGAAATATATTCAACACATCTCTTATTCAGAGACAACTGTCAATCCTTCAAAAATGATAGACACCCTGCTTCAAAAAAATCAGTAAGGACAGAACAAACTTTACATAAGTGGTAGTCAACCTGGTCCCTTCCACCCACTAGTGGGCATTCCAGCTTTCATTATGGGAGGTAGTAAGTTGTTTTATAAAGATTTATTCTGTCAAACTTAGCAAAAATCCGACATAAAGTACTTAGTAAGTAATTATTATTATGTGCTTTAACTTGTTTTAACTCTGCTTTATAAATTTTATAAAGTAAAGTTACTTCTCTACTTTATAAATCACCATTACTGTGGAACTGGTGGGAGTTTAGAAAATTTTATTCTAACAGAGGTACAAAAGTGGCTGGTGGGTATAAAAAGGTTGACTACCTCTGCCTTATGTGGATTCTTCCTTGGAAGGGGATTTGCTCTACAGCACATTTGTGCTACTATGTAATTCCTGGGATGCCCACACAAGGGCAACAGGATATCGTGCTGATGGCATATTTGAGAAGAACCGCATTAGACTAGACACAGAGGTAACACATAGAAATGATGTATCTTCCCCTCCTGGTCGTTATTCTAGAAATCCGCAACAAAAAATTAACTACAGAGCTTTTCTCGCTACAAATTATCAAATGCAGTTCTAAATAACACACAAAATAAATTAAACTGGCAGTTACAATGCCATTGGAACTGAAACATAATACAAACACTGCACATGATACACAGTCTTCCCTGCACAAATGAGCAAGAAAGAAAACCTGATGGTCCCCCACTTTCTCAATTTCCTTCAGAACCTATGTTAGCACATCGAATGCACCTCACTGCATGCAGCCTTGGTGACCACCTCACTCAGATCCTGGGTGGCGGTCCCCACATGCCTTCCCACCACGGTTCCCAACTGTGCAGTACTGAGCCCGCCCCGCACCTCTCTTCTGCCTGCCGCTGCCTCCTGCCCTTTTTCTCACGCCTCAGGCATCGGCGACCTGCCTTGCCCCTCTCCATTCTTCTAGGTTTCAGAGACCCATTGAAATAAAAAAAAAACAGGGACTTTAAAAAATTTAAATCAACTATTTTAAAAAAATCTATTCACATAATAAAAACACAAGCCAGAAATGGAAAGAACATCTTTACTCACCATGTACCTAATGAAACATTTCTATTCCATAAACCAACAAAACCACAATGCATTTCTGATCAATACTCACATAGCACTCTCTAAAACAAATAGCCCCACTGAAAATGAATTTGTATTTAAACAGACTCCAGGCGGAGGAAGACAGTGTGGATAAGAAAGCGTTCAGTGGAATAGGACCTCCTCCTGATCCGATAGGAAGTCACGAATTGAACAGGTTGAAATGGGAACTCACACCCTTGGCACATCACTTCTTTACCAAAGGCTTCTTTTTGCCATCACTGAGCTGTGCCTGGCCACTCTGTGCATCGGTAGTATCATACTTTGACCTGCCAACTGACAGTCCCCTCCTGAAAAACGGTGAGAGGACAAACTCTTTCCTACTTCCTCATCCTGTCTGGCTCTGGCTCTCAGACATTCATGGAATCTTCCCTCCTTTCCTTTATTTCACATGCATTAAAAAATTACCTTTCTCTCTACCCTCCAAAATAAATAAAATGTACAAACAAAAAAAATTAAAATAAAAAGACTGGGTTTGCCTGGTAAAAACACATATAGGAGTTGATGGTATCTGCCTTCTCCCCTTCTCTCTCTGTCTCTCTTTCTCTATACACTCTCCAAAATGTTTTTTTTAAATAAAGAAACAAATAGGAGAAACTAAGAGGACTCTTCAACCAAGGAACACTGAAGAAGCCTCACTGAGACTGGTAGGAAAAGCAGAAATGCAGAGAGGGCTGCCCAGCTCCCCAGAGTGAACTGCAGCCAGGAGAGACTTGTGTGGTGGGAAGTGAGTTTAGCAGAGGGGAAGGGTCCTGAGCCCCAGGAACAAAGCCCCAGCCTGCAGCCCCAGAGCCCAGAAGAGGTGTAAGGACAGTATGTAGCTGGAAACAAGTCAGGATACTGTTTGGGAGAAAGAGTCTGATTTCTCAGACCCAGGATCCTTCTTAAAGGGTCTGCACAGAACATCTCTCTCAGAACCACCCTCCCGGGGCTTCTGGGGATGGGGGGGAGAGAAGAGAGGACCAGAGTAACAGGAAGAGAGTGTAATCTAGGAGGCACAGGGAGAAACATTTTGGGAGATAGCCACCCTAAACCCTAGGACGAGTCACTCCCAAAGCTGAAGTAAATATTTCCCTGGAAACAGCAATACCAGCAAAGGAAAGGAGGAGAGCAGCTAATCAAACTCCCCGTGGCACTCAGAGCAGAGTCGCATAAAAGGAGGAAGCATTTGGGTCTACAGTAGTTAGTCTTAGGTTCCGAGCTGCAACGCCCCCACCCACTCAGCTGAGGGCTCACTGCAGGGCGGGCAGCAGTGGGAGACAAAAGTGTGGTTTTGCTGGCAGGGGCGGAAGCCAGCTAGCCACCACTGGGCTCAGGTTTGAGCTCAATCTTGCCCGGCTGGGGAGAAGTGGGCATGCAAAAGTGGTCAAGTTCAGCTGGTGGCAGCTTGTAATCCAGCCTGCGGAAGAGGGGCAGGAACCCCGGATAAGTGGAGACCAGCCCCTGAGCAAGGGCGCATTAGCACAGCATTGCCCCGCCCATAAACCCAGGCTTGTGGTCTGACTTGGTAGCCGGCTCCTCCCACGGGGGTGGAGCCAAAAGCCCAGAAGAGGCGGAGTTCCACTACTGAGCTGAGCTTGGGCACACAGTCTTGCCCGGCAGTAGAGCCAAGGCTAGCAGCCGTTCTTGAGTGGGGCTCTTCCTGCAAGGGAAGGGCGAAAACCCAGAAATAGGGGAGGACCCGCAGCTGAGCAAAGGTGCTCGCCAGTGCCCTCAGGACCGAGCATAACATCACACACAGGGGCGAGGCAAAGACCAAGGCCACCAACCCTTGTGCACCCAAGCACGTGATCACAGCCACTCCTGTGAAGAGGAAATGCAGAGGCAGAGAAATACAACACAAATAAACCAAGAGAAATCCCCAGAAAAGGACCTAAGTGAATCAGATATAACCCAATTACCAGAAGCAGAGTTTAAAATAACGATTGTTAGGATACTCAAAGACATTAGAACCATAGATGGCCATTACAAAAACCTAAATAAAGAGATAACAAATATAAAAAAGGACATTGAAGTAATAAAAAAGAATCAGTCAGAAATGACAAATACAATGTCTGAAATAAAGAATACAATGGAAGGAATTAAAAGCAGGATGGATGAAGCAAAGAATCGAATCAGTGAGTTAGAGGACACAATAAATAAAGGCACGGAAGCAGAGCAGAAAAAAAAAAGACACTCAAAAAGTCTGAGGAAACTCTAAGAGAGCTCTGTGCCAACATGAAGAGAAATAACATCCACATCATAGAGGTTCCTGAAGAAGAAGAGAAAGAACAAGGGATAGAAACTTTGTTCAAACATATTATAGCGGAAATCTTCCCCCAATTAAGGCAGGAAAACATTTCACATGATCAGGAAGCACAGAGAACTCCATTAAGGAGAAACCCAAAGAAACCAACACCAAGACACATCATAATTAAATACCAAAGCTAAATGATAAAAAGAAAATATTAAAAGCTGCTAGAGAAAAAAAGACTATCACCTACAAAGGAGCCCCCATAAGGATGACTTCTGACTTCTCAACAGAAACACTTGAGGCCAGAAGGGAATGGCAAGAAATATTCAAAGTAATGCAGAACAAGAACCTACAACCAAGACTACTTTATCCAGCAAGGCTATCATTTAAAATTAAAGGAGAAATAAAAAGCTTTACAGACAAAAAAAACCTTCTTTAGATCG
>NW_027095444.1:600768-718334 GCF_036850765.1 Saccopteryx bilineata
TTTAATAAGTTATATTGCTATTAATGCTGTCTGCTAAATATGTTACATGTTATAAGATAATATTCCTAAACAATAGCCTTATGCTGTTTAATAAATTAAGTCAAAGATTTGACCTAGAAAATAAAATCAGTGGGAATTGTTGTAAAATACCAAAAGCTACAAAATTAACATTAATATTTTAGGAAGCTTAAAAACATTTCATTAATTTGCACTAGGCATACAGAGAGATTTTGTAAATAATCTCTGTACTTATGTGATTAGCATAAAACCAAGATGGCTGATGGCATTGTGTTATAAATGCAAAGAGGAAGGAGACTTGGATTCTCTGATTTTCCACACTCCTATAGAAAAATATGTAAATACCTAGATAGGTGCAGAATAAAAAATAAACAAAATAAACCTTTTCTTATATTAATGGGCCATTTCCAGGCATTTGTCCCCATGAATACTACCTCTCCCCTCCTGAAATCATGTAGTTAATATATATATATCTCTAAACAAAAAAATAACAACTGAATACTAAAAATTATATAAATGTATTTCAGTATGTATGAAAAAATAACACTTTTACCATTGTGTTGCCTTGTAAAGGCTTCAGCTTCAGTGCTTTTTATTTGGACCAATGGGAATTTTCCCTGAGGACGTGCTTGGCCAGATTGCAGAGTTTCGCATTCTTCACTAGGGGGTGGGGTTGAAGGTGAGTGAGCATTATTTGTGAGCTGTGCATAAAATGAACAAGTGCCCCTGACACCAATGGTGCAGAGGACATTCCCTCAGGACAAAGAATGACCCATCCCAAAGGTCAACACTACTCAGAACTCAGACCTACTCTATATGGCACCACATAAAATGTAGAACACTAACAGCAGGTCAGTTGGAATCATAGAACACAAATGCTGACTCTCTTGATTTACCAACCCACCTGGAAGCAGACACCTGAGGAAAAAAAAACAATTTCAAACCATCTTCAAAAATGGCTGAATAGGATCTTAGCCTCAGATGATGCCCCAGAAAATCCAAGAGGCAAGGAAAATCTCACAACTTGGACTCTGAATCACTCTCTGATGAACCAGACTGGTCATATCAGGATCACTACTTCTCCTCATGACTCAACTATATTCAATCTTTCACAACTGTTTCTGAATGTCACTAACAATTTTTCTTCCTATTTTTCTACAATCCAGCATTCTCCCTCTAGACTGATATTTTTTTGCTTTGGTAAAATTAAACACGGATTCTATCTAAAAATATACTACTTCTCAAAACAATTTTTAAGAGACCACAGAACACTGCTATCTACCATTTTCACAGAGCTTCAGTTCCTCTACAATATAAGCAAACAACAAATAAACTTATATTCCTGAACCCTGATCCTCAGCCTAATTCAAAGTATACTACATTACCTTTAAAATAAACAAACACCTTTTTCCTTACCGACAGACATACATAGCCTACTTCTTCTAACAGAACCTTCAGTACTAGATGCAAACTCATATCTCTTCTTATACCGTAAAAGTTTCTCTTTATGTCATAGGAAATGTTTTCTTTGTAAAGTAACTTATGTCACAACAGCTATGTGAGAAAAGAAGGAACACCCCTACATCCTACTATATGTAAAAATCACTTTCTGTGGATGTTAACAGACATGCACAACTAATACAAAATGCTGCAGACACCTATACCATAACAGAGCAGAAATAAAAAGAAATGGAAACAAAACCAAAACACATTTGGATACCATGCACTACACTGAAAAGCAAAAAGAGGTCCTACAAATTATGGACAGAAATTCATTTCAATACATTCCAATAACCACAAATATATAACTTCAAAGCAATACATAACAAACTAGAATAATAAAACTCAAATAATAAATCACAGACCTAAAATGAAAATAAGAAAAATCCATAATTATAGAAAGCAACTTAACACATCTCTCTCATTCAGGGATATGGACACCTGTCAAAACCGATGCAGCCCCCCTCAAAAAAATCAGTAAAGTTATAAAGATAAACCTGTAATTTATAAATAAAATTCAAGATACATAACTATTCCATCATCTCAAACAATACATCTAACATGCTTTCCAAGAATGCTCATAACTCTTTAAAAACTGACCCTACTGCCTGACCTGTGGTGGCACAGTGGATAAAGCGTTGACGTGGAAATGCTGAGGTCGCCGGTTCAAAACCCTGGGCTTGCCTGGTCAAGGCACATATGGGAGTTGATGCTTCCAGCTCCTCTGCCCTGTCTCTCTCTCCTCTCTTCCTCTGTCTCTCTCACTCCCTCTCTGTCTCCTCTCTAAAATGAATAAATAAAATAAAATTAAAAAAAACTGACCCTACTTAACAATAAACCACCTTCCTAGACATTTAAATTCACTTCAATTACATATGCTCACTTTATGGCTCATGACACCATCCATCTAGAAACCTGTAAGTAAATGTCACTAACAATTTTTAGTGACATTATAACAGCATTGTCATGTTTACATTTTTTTCAAAGACACATCTTTAAACACACACACACACACTCCAAACACTAACATTAAATCACTGGTAAAATTAGAAAATACTTTCAATGTAGAATTAAGAAAAGTGCTGCATTCCTATCATTCTGCTCTCCAGAAATTTGATGCCTATGTCAGGTCTCTGAACCAAAGATGCATATTCAACCACAACCACAATAGTGCCATTGTGTATTGTAAGGAGTGCTGAGGGCTGGGTATTATTTGTAAGCACTGACTAGAAAGACCAGAATCACGTGAGCACATACAATGCACAGCCCTTCACCGGAACAAAGATGGACTCAGCCCAAAAGTGAGTGCTCAAAACAGACCCTAATCTACATAGAACAACAAGAAGTCTAAACTAGAATACAAACAGCAAGTCATTTTAAATCCTAATTCTGAAATACAATTTCTCTCTTTAAATATCTCCATAGATACTCAAAACCAAACCTGAACAACAACAAACACAAAACCTCCCATCTTGCCATGATTACAATCGACTGCCCTGGGGTGTCAAGGCACCCAAAACAATCAGGAGTCGAGGAACATCTCACGTGTTATGAGACTGAATCACTCGGGGACAGAACCAGACTATACATCTCACCATTGCTGCTTCTCTTCATTACACAGAAATCACTTTCATACTTGTGTACAATCACTTCCAATCCTTCATCTTACTTCATTAGATTCCAGAATTTACCCTCTAAAAAATTCCTCCTCAAAAATGAAGACTTTGACCATAGTGTATATTCCCTGAACACCCTCCGTGGAGCACAGGTAATGACTAACCATACTTAGGGTTACTACCACAGCATGCATCCCAGACCTACACTCATTTCAAACGCTAAGATGGATGGTGCTATTTTACTGACTCATCTGTGTACTTTAACTCACAAAACTATTTTTGCCAACTCCTGGCATGACTTTACTTCAACTCTTACCTTTCAAACTCTGACAACGTTCACATGACTTACACCTACATCAATCTACTGATCACGACTACATACTAGCTTATGGACCTGAATGACTCATGGCACTCACCTAACATTTATTACAAACAAAAAATTTTTATACACTAGAGGAGAAATAACAGTCAAACATAAGTATCCACTTATACAAAAAGTATCTTGAGTGAATAATATATTTCTTTAGACCCGATTAACAGTAAAACAGGTAAAATACCTGAAAATCTGCTTCACAAGAACAGCGATGATCTATACTAATGAAATAATAAAATGCTACCCAAAGACACACAGTATTTTCATGCTCTTTAATAATAATTACATCATAGTAATAATAATAATATTAATATTAATGATAATAATAATTAGCCTGACCTGGGGTGGCACTGTGGATGAATCGTGGACCTAGAATGCTGGCATCCCCTGGAAACAGCAGACTTGCCTGATCAAAGCACATCCCGGGTGACTACAGTGGATGAATGTTTCCCCGCTCCTCTCTCTCCTTTCTGTAAAATCAGTAACTAAAATCTTTTTAGAAAAAGAGTTACATTGTTTTCTCAACACTCTCTACACTGAAATAGAAAAGTGCTCGCACTGGAAGTGCTCACTTACACTGGGAGTGGAACGTGTGCTCCACAAGCCATCTGGAGATTCTTCTCTGCTCCTCCCACCCAGTTACATCTCCTCCCCCAACCCCTCCCCTGTGTCCCCTCAGCCCCTCCTGAATCCCTGGGGTCGCGTATCCTCTCACCTCTACACCTCTGACCCTGAGAGAAGGGCCCCTGCCTGGCAGCAGCTGGCCTCACATCCACCGACATCCTCCCTCTTCCCGTGCAAAGTGTCAACTTCGGGACTGGGCCCCATTTCCCTCCGGTCCAACCCGGTACCTTTCTCTTGACCCCGCTTCTCATCTCTGGCTGGTCAGCCTCTGGGGGATGGGCCCCTGCCGCCCACACCTGACTTTAGTTTTTTCTGGCTCATTCACATGAAAACACTCAGGAACCAGATACACTCGTCCACGTTTACCTTAGCAAAATAAATTCATTTACACTTTATAAAATTTAAAACTACAATAGAAAAGACATATTCTTTTCAAAATCAAAACTCGTACCACCACAAGGAGACATTCTGAAATGCAAAAACCCTAAGGGAACACGCAGACTCCAAGGGAAACGGTGGGAAAATTTCTATGGGGGGGGGCGAATAAAGGTTGACGGGCTTTCTATGGAAAATATTACAGAAATTAATAAATAGGAATAGGACAATTAATTACTGCTCCTATTCATCACTGTAAACCTACTCTGGAACCCACCTGCATTATGCGAACGTCATACAAATGGACATTATATAACACTTAGTATGGCAGAGGGCAAAACCCATGACTGCAAAGACCAGCGCTTCCTACCGCTGAGGTGGATGGACGCGGGAGTTCCTGCTTTCCACGCACTGCACATAAATGCGGAAACAGAAGCTCCCAATGAGACATAGAAGAATGCAAGAAAAAACAGAAAAATTTATCATCGAAAGAGATGAATCACACCTCTCTCCTTCAGAGATGAGAGGACCCCCCCCATCTCCTTCAAAATTATCAGTAAGAGAGAAAACAACGTGAACGCAAAGTGGATTCCTCCTTCGTAGGGGACCCGCTCTGCCAAACTATCTCTGCGCACCTGCACTAAGGTGTCATTCCCCGAGATGCCCGCACGGAGGCGCCAGGCCATCGCGTGGACGGCGGCTGTAAAGGCGACTGTGTTCTGCTCCACACCTGCGGTGACATGTAGAAACTATAAATCTTTCTCTCCTTACGGTTCCTTTAGAAATCCGCAACAAAAAGTAACTGCACAGTCCGTATACTTGCAAGTTGTCATATACTTTTAAATAAACTCCAAGATGAATAAAAGGGCACTTATAATATAATTGCAATTGAAACATAATTAACACTGTGCACCAAAATGTACAGGAAATTCTAAGTCTTACCTGAACCCATGAGCAAAGAAGGAAACCTGACGCTTTATCACTTTTTCACGTTTCTTCACCACTTACTTGAGTAACTCCAGGGAACCTCACCTTCACGCGGCCTGGACAATGGCAACACCTGGAGCCCGAACCACAGTCCCCGGGCCCCTTCTCACCGCGCGTCCGGACTGCACTGCGCCTGAGTCCATCCGCCCCACACGTCGCCTCTCCCCGCCTCTCGGGTCCTCCCGTGCACCTCTGACCTCCACACACTTCACGGCCCTCGTTCGTTCATTATCTTTCAGGGACGTAGCCAGTTGCAAAGTGCCAGGACCGACCAGAATTGCAGACCTAAAGTTTAATGAACAAAAATCATATTCAATAGATAGCCCTGGACAGTTCACTCAGTGGATAGACTGTCTGCTCGGCGTATGGACAACGCAGGGAGTTCCATTCTGGGTCAGGGCACAGGGAGAAAGGACCATCTGCTTCTCCCCCCACCTTTCTCCCATTTCCTCTTCTCTCCCTCTCCCCTTCCCCCCCTCAGGCAGTGGAGCATGGCCCCAGGGCTGTCACCTCAGGATCTGAAAACAGCTCCGTACCCAGTTAGTTTTAATAATCACACAGACAATTTACTACTCACAAATTCTTTTGGCATGCCTGGGTACAGCTTAAGGGGGCCTCGCAGGTGGCATGCTCCTCTTGGCTGGCTTTGGTCAGAGCTCAGAGTGGCATGAAGACAGTCCACATCAACGTTGGAGTCTGGGCGACTACTGCAGCAGGGGGCCCTCAGCTTTAGTACCTTTTCTGGCCAATGCCTTCTAACAGGTGTCAATCTACAGGATTACTACCTCAAAAGATCATTTTGGGAGTTCCTCACAGGGAACTTCTTTTATGTTAATCTACTGAAATGTTTACATCAAACCAGTTTTTAAGATGTTCTTATTTACATTAACTTACAAAGATATGATACCAAGCCACTTCTTATCTATGTATAAGTTCACACACACACTAACTGGGCCCTGCTGGAAAGTCAGTCTGTTTATCACATCTGCACCCAATATATTAATTAAATAAAATTATTTAATTTCTTTAATTATTTAAATATTATTTTAATTACATTTATATATCTTCCATATTTTTGTTTTTTAAATATTTCTATATATTTAATTACTATAACATTATATTACTACAACAGTTAACTTACAAAGTTATGACATCAAGCCACTTCTTATCTATGTATAACTTCATACACACACTAACTGGGCCTTGCTTGAAAGTCAGAGTCTGTTTATCACATCTACACACACTATATTAA
Source organism: Saccopteryx bilineata (assembly GCF_036850765.1). Classification (NCBI taxonomy): domain Eukaryota; kingdom Metazoa; phylum Chordata; class Mammalia; order Chiroptera; family Emballonuridae; genus Saccopteryx; species Saccopteryx bilineata. Next base: position 607,514 of record NW_027095444.1, read on the forward strand.
TTCCTATCCAGATTGCATGACTTCATTCAATTTCCTTATTTCTAATATTATATCTTAATTAATTTCATATATCTTCCATATTTTTTTATATTTCTATATATTTAATTACTATAACATTATATTACTACAACAGATCTCCAATCCTGCAGAGGCTCTCAGTGTAACAATTTCTTTTTTATTTGTTTCTTTATTAAAAAAAACATTTTGGAGAGTGGAGAGAGAAAGAGAGACAGAGAGAGAAGAAGGGAAGAGCAGAAAGCATCAACTCCTATATGTGTTTTGACCAGGCAAACCCAGTCTTTTTATTTTAATTATTTTCTGTTTGTACGTTTTATTTATTTTGGAGGGTAGAGAGAGAGGTAATTTCTTTAATGCATGTGAAATAAAAGAAAGGAGGGAAGATTCCATGAGAGCCTGAGAGCCAGAGCCAGACAGATGAGGAAGAAGGAAAGAGTTTGTCCTCTCACCGTTTTGCAGGAGGGGACTATCAGGTGGCAGGTCAAAGGTATGATCCTACCGATGCACAGAGTGGCCAGACACAGCTCAGTGATGGCAAAGAGAAGCCTTTGGTAAAGAAGTGATGTGCCAAGGGTGTGAGTTCCCACCTCGACCTGTTCATTTCGATGAATTTCTATCGGATCAGGAGGAGGTCCCATTCCACTGAACGCTTTCTCATCCACACTGTGTTCCTCCACCTGGAGTCTGTTTAGATACAAATTCATTTTCAGTGGGGCTATTTGTTTTAGAGTGCTATGTGAGTATTGATCAGAAATGCATTGTGGTTTTGTTGGTTTATGAAAGAGAAATGTTTCATTAGGTACATGGTGAGTAAAGATGTTCTTTCCATTTCTGGCTTGTGTTTTTATTATGTAAATAGATTTTTTAAAATAGTTGATTTTAATTTTATAAAGTCCCTGGGTTTTTTTTATTTCAATGGGTCCCTGAAACCTAGAAGAACAGAGAGGGGCAAGGGGGGTCCCCGAGGCCCGAGGCGCAGGGGAAGGAGGCGGGAGGTGGCGGCGAGATGAGAGGTGCGGGGCGGGCTCAGTACTGCGCAGTAGGGACCCGCGGTGAGAAGAGGCGTGGGGACCGCCACCCGAGATCTGAGGGAGGCGGTCGCCAGAGTCACGTGCAGATGAGGTGCATTCGATGTGCTAACGTAGGTTCTGAAGGAAATTGAGAAAGTGGGGGACCGTCAGGATTTCTTTCTTGCTCATCTGTGCAGGGAAGAGTGTGTAATCGTGCGCAGTGTTTGTATTACGTTTCAGTTCCAATGGCATTGTAACCGCTAGTTTAATTTATTTTGTGTGTTATTGAGAACTGCATTTGATAACTTGTAGCGAGAAAAGCTCTGTAGTTAATTTTTTGTTGCGGATTTCTAGAATAACAACCAGGAGGGGAAGATACACCGTTTCTATGTGTTTGTTACCTCTGTGTCTAGTCTAATGTGGTTCTTCTCAAATATGCCATCAGCGCGATAGCCTGCCGCCCTCGTGTGGGCATCCCGGGGAATGACATCGTAGCGCAGGTGCGCAGTAGAGCGAATCCCCTACCAAGGCAGAATCCATGTAACGCAGGGTTAGTCAACCTTTTTATACCTACCGCCCACTTTTGTATCTCTGTTAGCAATAAAATTTTCTAACCTCCCACCGGTTCCACAGTAATGGTGATTTATAAAGTAGGGAAGTAACTTTACTTTATAAAATTTATAAAGCAGAGTTAAAGCAAGTTAAAGCAGATAATAATAATTACTTACCAAGTACTTTATGTTGGATTTTCGCTAAGTTTGACAGAATAAATCTTTATAAAAGAACTTACTACCGCCCACAATGAAAGCTGGAATGCCCACTAGTGGGCAGAAGGGACCAGGTTGACTACCACTGACATAAGGTTTGTTCTGTCCTTACTGATTTTTTTGAAGCAGGGTGTCTATCATTTTTGAAGGAGTGACAATTGTCTCTGAATGAGAGATGTGTTGAATATATTTCATTGACAGTTTTTCTTCTTTTTTTGTAACTATGATGTAAGTGGGAGTTTGTGTTATGGAGTTTATATTAAGTACAGGAAAAGTTGGAATCACCGAGTGAATAAAGTTTATTGATAGGAAGCAATACTGTTTGCAGTGATAATTTTTGCCCTAAATATTAACAACAGTTGTATAATGTCTATTTGTATAAGGTTTGCCTAATACAGGAGGGTTCCACAATAAGTTTTTGCTGTGACTGTGAGAAGGAATTAATTATTGTATTTATATTTATTAATTCTTGTAGTATTTTCCTTGGAATGACCATCACCCTTTATTCGCCCCACCGCATAGATTTTCTACCATTTTCCTTGCAATCATCGTGTCCCTTTAGGGTTATTGCATTTTAGAATGTTTCCTATGTTGTGTTTTCTGTTTATATTCTCTAAAGAAGGTGTTTTCAATGGCAGTTTTTAGTTTTATGAAGTGACTATTTTGCTGCAGTAAACGAGAATGAGTGTACCAGGTTCAATGCTGTTTTTATGTAAATAAACCGTTGAAAACTAAAGTTGTGTGTGAGCTGCTGGGCCAGTCGCGAGGCCTAAGGCAGGATCAGCAAGGAGGTGAGAGGTGGGGCCCTGCGTAGATGAAAGTTGGGGCTGGGCCAAGGGAAATTTGGCCGCGAGCGTGTTGGAGATGAGGCGCAGAGGAAGAGGCAGCAAGGCCGTGACGTGAGGTGCGAGGCTTCCGGGCAGGGGCCGCAGTTCACTGGTCGGGAGGTGCAGAGCTCGGATAAACGTGATTGTATCCCAGGGGCTGGGAATAACGGGGTGGGGGATGGGACAGAGAGGATGCGAGCTAGCGAGAGGTTCAGGGTGGAGGTGCAGCTCGCTGCAAGGAGAGAAGAGCTCCCGGACTGTTTGTAGGGAATACGCTTCTGCTCCCCGTGTAAGATCAGCAAAACGACCTGCTGTTTGTATTGTATGTCACTCTTCATTCTGTTTCTTGTGGGGTAGGGTTTGGCTTCTGAGTACTATTGAGCTTTGGGGCAGGATCATTGTGTGTCCTGGGGAACGTCCTCTGCATTGTAGGTGCTTGTGAGGAGCTGTTCCTTCTATTCATTGCCAGGAATGAACATCCAGCCAGATCTCCATGCTCTTGATAATATTAAATGGTGCCATGTTGGCTGAATATGACCTCAGGGCATATTCACCTTGGTCAGAAAGCACAGCCCTGGAAGCTTTAAGCAATCTAGCCTTCGAAGTATATTTCCATCATCATTCCTTTGAAATTATTTTATAATCTGTCATTAATTAAATTTAGTATTTTTAATTTAATGTTTATTTATTTGATAACATGTTTATGTAATGATAATGTTGGTCAAATAAGTTTGTAAATATAATGTACATGTTTGCTCACTTATAGTTTGTATTGGGTGTGGGAAACAGGCTGTAAGGAGGCCGGGTCATTACAGCTCTAAGTTTAGTTTTAAGACTAAGCTTTTCCCCACACCTTTGACTGATTGCATGATGTGTGGTGGTGCACCATTTTTTTTTATAGTTCTGAGTACTCTTTTTATTTAAACAATTTTTTTTATTTATTCATTTTAGAGAGGAGAAGGAGAGAGAGAAAATGGAGAGAGAGACAGCGGGGAGAAGCTGGAAGCATCAACTCCCATATATGCCTTGACCAGGCAAGCCCAGGGTTTCAAACCGGTGACGTCAGCATTTCCAGGTCGATGCTTTATCCACTGCGCCACCACCCTTATGAGGAATTCGATTATGCCTCAGATAAGTGACATTGTATCAGAGAGTTTCTTGTTTGTATACTGGATTAAAGGTTTTGGATTTCTACACTGTAAAGTGGGGAAGACCGGGAGCTTGTTCTCTCTCTGGGTTCTTGAGATTAGCATATGAGGAGAAAGCAGAGAGGAGAGAGCAAAAAAAGGCCACATGGAGGAGGCCAGGAGAAGCAGCCAAATTGGTGGAGTGCTGAGTGAGAAGCAAGTTTGTGCAGTTTATGCAGAGAAAAGGAGATGGGGAACAGAGTTGGGTAAGTCTGGTGAGCTAGAAACCTTTGATTTTAGAAAACTGGGATAAATCAGTAGCTTTGTGAGCACTGAATGAGTGGGTTTTGGAGCCCAGTGTGTGTTTTTATTTGCCTGCTGGGTGCAAGCTAGAATTAAAGAAGATGGCCCATCAGTTTATGGCTCCATTGTTTCATTACTGTCTGTCCAAATCTAATGTAAACCTGCATGGGTCAGGTGCCTATTGGCCACACAGATAATTTTTCTACAGGGTTCCAGATGGAAGGTTAGAAGAGCTCTAAAGAAAGTTATGTTATTGTAGCATCCACCGGGGTACAAAACAGATGTCGGAGACTTTCAGGAATTTAGATGAAAAATTATTGGCCAAGCTTTTAACCTGCACAGGGGCAGATTCTCGGGGGTCTCAGGGACACTATACTCTTAAAAAGACGCAGATGAGAGCTGTGCCCAAATGCTTACAAAACTAGGTCTTATATAGGCTGAGCAAGCAAGCAGTTTCCAAAAGAAGACTTGGCTATTAGCTATTGGTGGGGTGAGAAGTCACATGGCATAGTAACATAGGGCAGGTAGTGGAAAAGATTTAAAACTGTTAAAACTGTTACAAAACTAGATAAACAGGATATGGGTGCTGAGTCAGCTCTAAGTTCCTTGTTCCTTATGCAACCTCTCATGCAACCTTCAGGGTAAGGCAGGTCCCTACATTCCCCCCATTTTCTTAGACATGAGTTAAACCTTTGAATCATTTTCTTCCCCTGCTAGGAGCGTGTAAGGCTGAGAAAGAACCATGAGCTTAAAAACTTCAATTCTTTCTTTGATGAAACCTAAAACCTTGTTTAGGATTATTGGTCCAATTGTTAGTACTAATAGAAGGACTAAGAGGGGTCCCGCTATGGCTGATATCAAAGTAGTTAACCAGGGAGAAGGTTGGAACTATGATGCATACCAACTTGTGTTGTCTTCCTCTTTTTCTCTATCTCTTAACCTCTTCATAAGGGTTCTTTTTTTTTTCTTTATTTTTTTTAATTAAATTTAATGCAGTGACATTGATAAATCAGGGTACATACGTTGAGAGAAAATATCTCTATATTATTTTGACATTTAATTGTGCTGTATACCCCTCACGCAAAGTTAAATTGTCTTCTGTCACCTTCTATCTGGTTTTCTTTGTGCCCCTCCCCTCCCCTAACCCCTCTCTCCTTCTTCACCCCATCACCCTCTCCCAACCCCCCGCCCCTGTTGCCATCACATTCTTGTTCATGTCTCTGAGTCTCATTTTTATGTCCCTTCTATGTATGGATTCATCTTAGTTTTTTTTCTGATTTACTTATTTCAAGCCGTATAAGGTTGTCAAGGTCCATCCATTTTATTGTAAATGATCCGATGTCATCATTTCTTATGGCTGAGTAGTATTCCATAGTATATATGTACCAAAGCTTTTTAATCCACTCGTCCTCTGATGGACACTTGGGCTGTTTCCAGATCTTCGCTATTGTGAACAATGCTGCCACAAACATGCGGGTGCTTTTCTCCTTTTCGAGCCGTTCTATGGTGTCCTTGGGGTATATTCCTAAAAGTGGGATAGCTGGGTCAAAAGGCAGTTCGATTTTCAGTTTTTTGAGGAATCTCCATACTGTTTTCCACAGTGGCTGCATCAGTCTGCATTCCCACCAGCAGTGCAGGAGGGTTCCCTTTTCTCCACATCCTCGCCAGCACTTATTCTGTGTTGTTTTGTTGATAAGCGCCATTCTGACTGGTGTGAGGTGATATCTCATTGTGGTTTTAATTTGCATTTCTCTAATGATTAGTGATGTTGAGCATTTTTTTATATGCCTATTGGCCATCTGTATGTCCTCTTTGGAGAAATGTCTATTCATCTCTTTTGCCCATTTTTGGATTGGGTTGTTTGTCTTCCTGGCGTTGAGTTTTACAAGTTCTTTATAAATTTTGGTTATTAACCCCTTATCAGACGTATTGTCAAATATGTTCTCCCATTGTGTAGTTTGTCTTTTTATTCTATTCTTGTTGTCTTTAGCTGTGCAAAAGCTTTTTAGTTTGATATAGTCCCATTTGTTTATCTTGTCTTTTATTTCACTTCCCCGTGGAGATAAATCAGCAAATATATTGCTCCGAGAGATGTCGGAGAGCTTACTGCCTATGTTTTCTTCTAAGATGCATATAGTTTCATGGCCTACATTCAAGTCTTTTATCCATTTTGAGTTTATTTTTGTGAGTGGTGTAAGCTGGTGATCTAGTTTCATTTTTTTGCAGGTAGCTGTCCAATTTTCCCAACACCATTTGTTAAAGAGGCTGTCTTTACTCCATTGTATTTCCTTACCTCCTTTGTCAAATATCAGTTGTCCATAGAAATGTGGGTTTATTTCTGGGTTCTCTGTTCTGTTCCATTGATCTATATGCCTGTTCTTATGCCAGTACCAGGCTGTTTTAAGTACAATGGCCTTGTAGTATAACTTGATATCAGGAAGTGTGATACCTCCCACTTTATTCTTCTTTTTTAAGATTGCTGAGGCTATTCCTGTCCTTTTTTGGTTCCATATAAATTTTTGGAATATGTGTTCTATATCTTTGAAGTATGTCGTTGGTATTTTAATTGGTATTGAATTGAATTTATAGATTGCTTTGGGTAATATAGACATTTTAATGATGTTTATTCTTCCTAACCATGAGCACGGTATATGCTTCCACTTGTTTGTATCTTCCTTGATTTCTTTTATCAATGTTTTGTAATTTTCCGAGTACAAGTCTTTAGTCTCCTTGGTTAAGTTTACTCCTAGGTACTTTATTTTTTTGGTTGTAATTGTGAAGGGGATTGTTTCCTTAATTTCTCTTTCTGACTGTTCATTGTTGGTGTATAAAAATACTTTTGATTTCTGAGTATTGATTTTATATCCTGCCATTTTGCTGAATTTACTTATCAGGTCCAGTAGTTTTTTGACTGAGACTTTAGGGTTTTCTATATACAATATCATATCATCTGCAAATAATGATAGTTTTACTTCTTCTTTTCCAACTTGAATGCCTTTTATTTCTTCTTCTTGTCTGATTGCTGTGGCTACGACTTCCAGGACTATGTTAAATAAGAGTGGTGAAAGGGGGCACCCTTGCCTTGTTCCTGATCTTAAGGGTATTGCTTTTAATTTTTGCCCATTGAGTATGATGTTGGCTGTGAGTTTCTCATAGATGGCTTTTATCATGTTGAGGTATGTTCCCTGTATTCCCACTTTGCTGAGAGTTTTGATCACGAATGGGTGCTGGATTTTATCAAATGCTTTTTCTCCATCTATTGAAATTATCATATGGTTTTTCTCCTTCTTTTTTTTATGTGATGAATCACATTGATTGATTTACGAATATTGTACCATCCTTGCCTCCCCAGAATAAATCCCACTTGATCATGGTGTATGATTTTTTCCATATATTGTTGGATCCGGTTTGCTAATATTTTGTTGAGGATTTTAGCATCTATATTCATCAGAGATATTGGTCTATAATTTTTTTTCTTTGTGTTGTCTTTGCCTGGTTTTGGAATCAGAATTATGCTCGCCTCATAAAAGGAGCTTTGAAGTCTTCCTTCCTCTTGAATTTTTTGAAATAGTTTGAGAAGGATAGGAGTTAGTTCTTCTTTGAATATTTGGTAGAATTCCGTTATGAAGCCATCGGGCCCCGGACTTTTCTTTGTTGGGAGTTTTTTGATAACTGTTTCGATCTCATTTGGTGTAATCAGTCTGTTTAGGTTTTCTGATTCTTCCAGATTGATTTTTGGAAGATTGTATGTTTCAAGGAATTTGTCCATTTCATCTAGGTTGTCTAGTTTATTGGCATACAGTTCTTCATAGTATTTTCTTACAATATTTTGTATTTCTGTTGTGTCAGTTGTTATTTCTCCTCTCTCATTTCTAATTTTATTTATTTGAGTCCTCTCTGTCTTTTTCTTGATGAGTCTACTTAAAGGTTCATCAATCTTGTTTACCTTTTCAAAGAACCAGCTCCTAGTTTCATTGATCCTCTCTATTGTTTCTTTAGCCTCTATGTCATTTATTTCTGCTGTGATCTTTATTATTTCCTTCCTTCTACTACATTTGGGCTTTACTTGCTGTTCTTTTTCTAATTCTTTTAGATGCAGGGTTAAGTTGTTTATTTGAGCTTTTTCTAGCTTCTGAAAGTGTGCCTGTAGTGCTATGAACTTCCCTCTCAACACTGCTTTCACTGTGTCCCATAAATTTTGAGTTGTTGTATGCTCATTGTCATTCGTTTCTAGGAATTTTTTTATTTCTTCTTTGATCTCATTCTTAATCCATTCATTATTTAACACCCTGCTATTTAGTTTCCATGTGTTTGAGAATTTTTGAGCTTTTCTGCTGTGATTCATTTCTAGTTTTATGTCTTTGTGATCGGAGAAAGTGCTTGATATGATTTCAGTCTTCTTAAATTTGTTGAGAGCACTTTTGTGCCCTAACATGTGGTCTATCCTAGAGAATGTACCATGAGCACTTGAAAAGAATGTATATTCTGCTGCTTTAGGGTGAAAGGTTCTGAAGATATCTATTAAATCGAGTTGATCTAGTGTTTCCAATAAGTCTGCTGTTTCTTTGTTAATTTTCTTTCTTGAGGATCTATCTAGTGATGTTAGTGGGGTATTGAAATCCCCTACTATTATAGTATTGCTGTTGATCTTGCCCTTTAAATCCATCAAAGTCTGTTTTATATATTTGGGTTCTCCTATATTAGGTGCATAGATATTTATAATAGTTATATCTATCTGTTGGATTACTCCCTTTATCATTATGTAGTGGCCTTCTTTATCTCTTACTATATCCTTTGTTTTAAAGTCCAATTTGTCTGATATAAGTATTGCTACCCCAGCTTTTTTTTCATTTCCGTTTGCATGAAACGTTTTTTTCCATCCTTTTACCTTCAATCTGTGTGTGTCTTTTGTTCTAAGGTGTGCCTCTTGTAGACAACATATGTATGGGTCCTGTTTTCTTATCCACGCAGCTACCCTATGTCTTTTGATTGGATCATTTAATCCATTTACATTTTAGGTTATTATTGATATGTAGTTGTTTATTGCCATTTTCTTCTTTAAATGTGTATTCCTTTTTTTTTTTTTTTCTGTATTCTTTTCCCACTTTATCTGTTTACACCAGGCCCCTTAATATTTCCTGCAGCATTGGTTTGGTTGTAATTAATTCCTTGAGTTGTTTTTTGTCTGGGAAGCTTTTTATTTCTCCTTCAATTTTAAACGATAGCCTTGCTGGATAAAGTAGTCTTGGTTGTAGGTTCTTGTTCTGCATTACTTTGAATATTTCTTGCCATTCCCTTCTGGCCTCAAGTGTTTCTGTTGAGAAGTCAAATGTCATCCTTATGGGGGCTCCTTTGTAGGTGATAACTTTTTTTTCTCTTGCAGCTATTAATATTTTCTCTTTATCGCTTAGCTTTGGTATTTTAATTATGATGTGTCTTGGTGTAGGTTTCTTTGGGTTTCTCTTTAATGGAGTTCTCTGTGCTTCTTGGATTTGTGAGAGTTTCTCTTGCATTAATTTAGGTAAGTTTTCAGCTATGATATGATTGAACAAAGTCTCTATCCCTTGTTCTTTTTCTTTTTCTTCAGGAACCCCTATGATGCGGATGTTATTTCTCTTCATGTTGTCACAGAGCTCTCTAAGAGTTTCCTCTGACTTTTTGAGTCTTTTTTCTCTTTTCTTCTCTGCTTTGATGCCTTCATTCCAGTTGTCCTCTAACTCGCTGATTCAATCCTCTGCTGTATCTATCCTGTTTTTAATTCCTTCCATTGTGGTCTTTATTTCTGATATTGTATTTGTCATCTACAACTGATTCTTTTTTATACTTGCTATTTCTTTGTTTAGGTTTTCAAACTGTCTCTTCATTGTTGTTCTAACATCCCTAAGCATCCTTACAATCATTATTTTGAACTCCGCATCTGGAAGTTTGATTATTTCCATATCACTCAGTTCATCTCTTGAAGGTGTCTCTTGTGGTTTCATTTTGATTCCACTTCTTTGTCTTCTCATTTTCTTTTTTATTTTTATTTTTTTATTTTATTTGTAGAGTTGGTTGAGTCTAGGCTTGGTGTTGTCTGCCTCCAGTTTTCAGTTGTGTTATTTTTAGGTCTTCGTTGGTTGGTGTCAGCTATTACTTGCAATCCACTTTCGGATTTGGGCAGCTTTGAAGTTTTGATTTGTTTGTTTTCTTAACAGGTGATAGTCTTGTTAACTGATCTCAGCAGGTGGCTTCCTTGAAACTATAACCAGGAATGCTGTGGGTGTAACCTGAGATACTGAAGGTCTCTTCCACCAACTACTCTCACTGGGGGCAGGGTATTTTCTCAGCTTCAGTAGGGGGAGGTGTATCTCAGATCTCCATGGAGACCTGAGTTACTGCCCCTCCTCTGCACTTCTTGTTTTCAGCTGTGTCTTGTTGCGCTGATTGGAGCTGGATAGATGTCCGGAGATCTCTGATCTGGATGCACTTCAGCTCTGTTTTGTGAAAGGTTCAGTCCCTCCCCCAGCTATGGCCGCCTCCAGCACGAATGAGTCAGCTTTTTTATTTTGTTTCTTGCATACCTTAGCCCCTCACAGTTTGTCCCTCTCCCTGTCCTTTCCACTTGGGAGATAAGCTGGTCTTTTCAACCCACCTTGCTCCCTGGTCATCTGGTAAGTGTCTGTGAGCAGTAGTTTCTGCTCTTTTTCCTCTGTGAAATCCTCTCTGGGCTCTCAGCCTCACCCCCCTCCTTCCCTTCCTGTAAACAGAGGAGATTCAGGCACTCCTTACTAGGATTATCGTGGCTTCCTCTTTGTTCCTTGGTTTTTGAGAGCTGTTCTTGCAGTTCAGTGTTGGTTTTTCATGCTGATTTTTTCTAAATTGATTTGTATTCCAGTTTGGTGTTGAAAGCTGGGTGTCTGTGCGTCTGCCTATTCCACTGCCATCTCTCCACTTCATAAGGGTTCTTATATTTTCTCTAATTACTCCGGAATGATTAGCATAGAAACATCATTTATCTCCTAAAGCTGCACAAAAGCCTCCTTGCTGGAGAAAGAATAAATCAAGTCCTCTCCTATTCTGCAGGGCAACCTCGGCTAATGAGTCTACTTGGCGCTCTAAATATATAACTTGATTCTGGAGTATGGACAGGTCCTTAGAAAAGGTTTGTGATAAGTGTGTAAGGCTGTTTTCACTGTAAGCATATTCACTGTCCCCCACTGCAGAGGATCCTATGACTCCTAAAGTGGCTATTATAGGGACGAGGAGGGGAGCTCTCGCTCCTCAGCTTGTGGGGGCCACTAACAGATTTGGATTTCCCTCATACAAGTATACCTGTGGTATTATAATGTGCTTATATATAATGTTGGACTGGTGGGAATGATGCACTTATAAATTCCTTGGAGGCAAACAAACCATAATCCGTCAGCTGCCTTCATTATGGTCATATATTTTTCATTAGTTGGTAGGGCCAATTTTTCTTGGCCTAGACAGTATTTGCTGTAGTTTGAGGATTCTAAATTAAAATTAACCAGCAAGTAAATGTTCCCTTCCCATGAAATCTTGCTAGAGTGAGGGAGCTTTCTGTCAAACACACATTTACTTCTTGGCCCTTCTCAGAGCTTGTCCTGGTTAAGGGATTTTGCATGGGTGCATTTGGGCTATCTTGGGTAGTGTTGGCTCCAACACCTAAATAGAAGGGAGGTCTTGGGCTTAAGCATAACCAACATGATTCAGTAATTTCAGGCTGTGTGTTAATGAAATATGGAAAGATTTTATCTAATAATTTTAGTGCTTCTGCTCTAAGTCTGTGAGGTCTGTCTACAATGGGTTTTGTGTAATGAATGGTATCATTTCCTATTGGCTCATGTCCTCTTGACTCTAGGGGCAAACCTCCTTTTTTCCCTTCAGTCATTGATGGGGCACTGGTAGAAATTTGCTTAATAGTAAAAAATATTCCTGGATTCCATCCTGATGTATATAAACACATACCCCACGTGCGTCCTCTAATCCACGCAGGGTCTTGGGGGTTAAGGACTGTCAACACTGTTGGGTTACAATTGTCATTTTTGCATTCAGGGTTATTTTGATTCTTAGGCCTCTTAGACTTTCTCTCTTGATATTAATGTGCACATCACAACCCCCTTTTGGGGCCCAGGATTGTGGAGAAACTATGGTCTCACAGCCCCAATTCCTGCAATAATAATCAGCAATAACGCCTCCACAATTTTTCCTCTTTTGGTTCTTCCTTTCTGGACATGCATATAGGTCCATATGGAACAGGTCTCTATTTAAATTCTCATTATTATTACAGTTGGAACCTACTTCCCCTGCTACTCCTATCAGTGTAGAAGCTTTGTTGGAATGAGGGGAGTGGAGTCCATCACTATAACACAGCTTACTCCCAAAGAATTTAGACAGGTCAGCCCTAAATATAATGGAGGAAGTTCCTCCCTGGGTATAGTTAGAGGCAATTACTGTTCCATCACTCCTCATTAGTACCCACTCTTGGAATTCTAGTCCATAACTTACTGTCCAGTAAAATATTAGGGTCCTTATTCCTTGGAGAAGGTGACCTTGAGAGGCTGATCGGGGTCCCGTCGCACTCGCCATGTCCTATTATTCTCTCCTGGTTCCAGGGCCTGCTTCACATGGGATAGGTGGATCCAGTAGAGCTTCTCAGCAATTCTAATAGCAGAAGGTGTGCTGAGCAATACCTGGAATGGCCCTTGCCACCTTGGCTCGAGGTTTCCCCTTCAATGATTAAGGATCCATACCCATTGTCCAGGCTCTTGTGGAGGTTCTCGGATGCTGCTTTCTTGGGCTGCTCCTCTTTCCCTCCTTAGTTCTCGCACTTCCTCTCAGATCTGCTGTAATGCCTGTAGGGACTTGAGGAAATTATGATTAGATACCTCTATTTCCTCTCTAGTGAGCTGGGGAACTAATGGAGTATGTTGTCCAAACATGAGCTCATAGGGAGTCCACTTGTTGACATATGGAGTACTTCTGACCCGGAACAAAGCAAAGGGGAGTAACTCTACCCAGTTCTCGCTGGTCTCCTCCTTTAACTTGATTAAGGTTTCTTTTAGGGTCCTATTCATTCTTTCTACTTGCCCAGAACTCTGAGGCCTGTAAATGCAATGTAATTTTCAGTTAATTCCTAACCTTTTAGCTAACTCCTGAGAGATTTTAGAAATGAAGGCTGGTCCATTATCAGACCCTACAGCTATGGGAATTCCATATTTAGGGATGATCTTTCTTAGTAGAATCTTGCAAACCATGGAAGCAGTTGCACTTTTAGTGGGAAAGGCTTCTGTCCATCCTGTAAAAGTGTCTATTAGCACAAGTAGATACTTAAATTCTGCCTTTCCTGGAGTCATTTCTGTGAAATCTATTTTCCATAACTCTCCTGGGCACTTTCCCCTATATCTAACTAAAGGGGGAAGCTTCTTGTTTATAGCATTGACCTTAGCACAAGCCTTACATCTAGAAAATATAGATTGTACTATATTCCTAATCTGAGGTCCCCCATAGTACTTCTTAATTAGTTGTTCCATCTTATTTTGCCCTAAGTGGGAACTTGCGTGGATTTCCTTTGCAATTTCTCCTATTATTTCTTGGGGTAGCTAGAGTCTGGTGTCAGGAAGTTCTATCAACCCCTGTTTTCTCTTTTACCCCCTAATTGCTTTCCTTCCTGCTCTTCTTCAGGAGTATATTTAGGGTCTGGAGGCAGCAAGGGTTGAGGCAAGAGCAGAAGAATGTCTGCAGTCCCTTCTTCTGCTTCTCTGGCAGCTATGTCAGCAAAACGGTTTCCTTGAACAATTGGAAAGTCCTCTTTTTTATGTCCTTTGCAACAAATTATGGCTACTTTAGAGGGAAGCATAAAGCAGGGCTAAGATTTCAGTCTTATTTTAATTTCCTTTCCCCCTGCTGTTAGCAAGCCTCTTTCTTTGCAAATGGCACCGTGAATGTGAGCAGTGGCAAAGGAGTATCTGCTGTCCATGTAAATGCTGGCCACTTTGCCCTCAGCTATGTGGAGGGCCTGTGTAAGTCCAATTAACTCTGCTTGCTGTGCAGATGTACCTTTTGGTAATGCCTTCTGCCATAAGACACTGTCCTGGGTAGTTATGGCTGCTCCTGCATATCTTTGTCCATCTCAGACATAGTGAACAGCGTGAGGTCTGCCTTCTCATAGGCCTGGTCCCGAAGGTCCGTTCTGGCCCCTGTGACAATGTCCAATATCTGTCTGCAGTCATGGACCACTGATGTGTCTGGCAACGGTAGCAAGGTGGCAGGATTTAAGGCTGCCATCTTCAAGAAATGCACTGCTGGGGGATTCAAAAACTGTGCTTGGTACTGCATCAGTCGTGCATTGGAGAGCCACCTATCCGGTGGGGTATGCAGCACTTGTTCTAGATAGTGTTCTCCAATAACCTGGATGTCCTGACCCAATGTCAGCTTGTTGGCCTCCTTAACTAGGATTGAGGTAGCAGCAAGTGCCCTCAAACAGGTTGGCCAGCCAGACGCTATGGGGTCTAGCTTCTTGGATAGGTATGCTACAGGCCTCTTCCATGGCTCAAGCTCTTGGCTGAAGATTCCCAAGGCTACCCCTCCCTTTTCAGCAATGTACAACTGGAAATGTTTGGCCATATCTGGTGGCGCCAATGCCGGGGCAGCTACTAGGGCTTCCTTCAGTGCCTGGAAAGCCTTCCTTTCCTTGTCTGTCCAAATAAACTGTTCTTCTTTGCCCCATGTTAATTCATGGAGGGGCCTAGCCAACTCTGCAAATCCTAATATCCAGAGTCTGCAATATCCTACTGTACCCAGAAATTCCCACACTTGCCTTTTTTAGTGGGTTCTGGGATCTGCAACACAGTCTGAATCCTTTGGCTGGATAATGTCCTTTGTCTTCCTTGTAAGTTATACCCCAAATAACTTACAGTTTGGGTGACAATCTGGGCCTTCTTGGCACAGACTCGATATCCCATCTGCTGGAGATCCTGGAGTAGGTCCAAGGTGGCTGTCCTGCATTGCTCTTCTTCGGCTACAGCGATGAGGAGGTCATACATGTACTGTAGCAGTACACCTGATGGATGGTCAGCTCAGAACCCCTGCAAGTTTTTGCTCAGAACTTCATTAAAGATAGTGGGACAATTTTTGAACCCTTGGGGAAGCCTGGTCCAAGTATACTGTCCCACTAGTCCATTTTCTGGATCATTCCATTCAAAAGCAAATATGTCTTGGCTTCTGGGGGCTAGTGGGATGCAGAAGAAAGCATTGTTCAAGTCCAATATTGAATAATATGTATGCATAGGGGGCAATGAGCTCTACAGGGTATAGGGGTTTGGCACTGTGGGGTGTATAGTCTCTACCTGGGCATTGACTTCCCACAGGTCTTGTACTGGGCGATAGTCCTGGGTCCCAGGTTTTTGAACCGGTAACAAAGGCGTGTTCCAGGCAGACTGACACTGCCAGAGGATGCCTGCTACTAACAGCCGCTTTAGATGCTGTGCTATACCCTGCTTGGCCAGCGCTGGAATGGGATATTGCTTCACCCACACAGGGCTAGCGGTGCTTAACAGCTGTACTATAACAAGTGGCTGATGGGCGGCTAGGCTTGTCGGGTTGGTTTCAGCCCACACTCCGGGTACCTTTTGCCTTAGTTTCTCTGGGACCCCAATAGATTTGTCCTTACCTCCCTGGAGGGCCGCTATCAGGTATTCTTCTTATATGGGCACTGTTACCTCTAGGCTTCCTTTTTCCCGGCCACTGTCTTCTTGTTTGAAGGTGATCCTGGCATGAAGCTTCTGTAAGAGGTCTCGACCCAGGAGTGGGTAAGGACAATCTGGAATGACTAGAAATGAGTGGGTGATGGTGCCGCAGCCTAGATCAGTGATACTAGCAGTGGCCCATGGGTAGGATACTGCTTTTCCTGTTACCCTGACTGCCTTCGTAGTTTCTTTTTGTATTTCTCCTTGTGGACTCTTTAAGACTAAATACGTGGCTCCCGTGTCAACCAGGAAGCTAGTAGGCTTTCCTTCGACTGTTAAGGTGACCATGGGCTCCTGGGAGCCAACAGGGATAGAGCCCTGGCCCCGTCAGTCCAATTGGAGCAGTACCTGTGATTCCCGGTTGGGCCTTTCAGCCCGCTGTTTAGGGCAGTCCTTCTTCCAGTGTCTCTTCTTTTTGCAGTATGCACACTGGTCCTTGTCTACTTGCCTCTGCGGTGGGCCTCTCCCCTTACCTCGATGTTGCTACCCTTCTTTTTCCTTTCTTTCAGAGCTGTTAGCAGCAAGGAGGATTTTGACAGCCGCTTTTCCTAATTCCGGGTCATCCCTATTTACATATACTTTCTGAGCTATTTCTAACAACTTACTTCTATTTTCTCCTTCAAATCCCTCTAACATTTGAAGCTTCTTCGTAATGTCTGATGCTGCTTGTGTCACAAAAGCTACATTCACTAACCTGCGATTTTCTTCATCCTCTGGATCTATAGGGGTATAAACCCGGTAGGCCTACATTAGCCACTCTAAAAATGCAGCAGGGGACTCTTCCCGTCCCTGGATAACCTCACTTACCTTACTAAATTTAGTAGGCTTCCTGGCTGCTGCCTTCAGTCCCCGCAGTAGAGCCCAGCAATACTGAGAGAGTGCCTCCCTTCCCCTGCTAACATTGGGGTCCCAGTTTGGTGGTTGTTTAGGGAGGACATCCCCTATTTTCCTTTCTGTTCCCCCATCCTCTAGGAAAGCCTTTTCCGCTTCCTGGTTTATGCGGTTTCTTTCCTTTGTGGTGAAGAAAGTCTGAAAAAGCTGTTGACAATCATCCCATGTCGGTTGATGGGTTCTAAAAACAGTCTCAAGTAAGGAGATTAACCCTTGAGGTTTTTCTGAGAACAAGGGATTTTGGTGCTTCCAATTATAGAGGTCACTAGTGGAGAAAGGCACATAAATTATATGAGAGGAGGCCCTTGGGCCGGCTTCTAGTGATGGGGGTGCTTCCCTAAGAGGCAAAATGGTGGTGGCTCCCACCTGAGGAGGAGGCAAAATGGCAGCAGCTCCCACCTGAGGAGGAGGCAAAATGGCAGCTGCTTCTGCCTGAGGAGGAGGTAAAATGATGGTGGCTCCTCCCTGAGGAGGAGCCAAAATGGCAACTGCTCCTGCCTGAGGAGGAGCCAAAATGGCAGCTGCTCCCACCTGAGGAGGAGCCAAAATGGCAGCTGCTCCTGCCTGAGGAAGAGCCAAAATGGCAGCTGCTCCTGCCTAAGGAGGAGCCAAAATGGCAGTGGCTCCCATCTGAGGAAGAGGAGCTGAATATCTTGTCCCTCCTCGGGTGTGTGGTGGACTCAAAAATCTATTTTCTTCCTGCTGTGTGGAATCAGGTTCGTCCTGTCTCAGATAGGGAGGAGGGAAGTTTACTGGGTCTAAGGGATCCTCTAGTGGTTCAGGCAAAACAGGGTAAATTCTAGTTGACTGTACATTAGACTGCTTTGGGGGCTTGGTTCTCTCTTTTACTTCCTTGCTGCTTTTCCTTGTCCTCTGGTTACTTGCGGTAACACATATTGCCCTTCTCTCTCTCTTGCCCTTCTTTAGATACTTTCTGATATACCTGGGCTTCTTAGTAGCAATATCAACCCACACATCAATATACAAACATTGGTCTGGGTGGGGCACCTGGTAGATAATAGCTCGAACAACAAACACTATAGGGAGATCAAAAGTTCCCTCATTGGGCCATCCTACGTTGAAGGCAGACCATTCTAACTGACTTAGAGTCTGCAGGGTCTCTCGGTCTGGAGGTGGTCCCCTGTACCCTTGGGCTCTTTTCTGAAAATCAGAGAAATTGTTTAGCTGGCACTCTAGTGGAGAACCGGTTACAGACTCTTGCTGTCCCATTTTTTGGTTCTCAATTTGAATCCTCTTCTTTTCTGCTTCCTTAATGAAAACCCACACAAGAACAACAATACTAAAAAAATATATAAACAGACTTAAACACACACAAGCAAGTTTTTCATTCAGATTTCTTCCTCTCACCTGTATTACATTTGACTCAGGCATTCGCACACAGCCAAACCGCAGCACAGCGCAGTGCAGAAATTCCTAATGTGACCGGTCACCTTTTTACTGATACAGATAACTCAGGGAGTAGCATTCTGCCCTTTCCCCTGAGTGCCTGGGCGGGTCTCTGACAGCGTCCTGTCTACCGCCACAGGCTGCAAATGCTCTGGAGCCAGAAACAGACTACATGGGATCCCCAGCAAAACTTACCAACTCGAGCTGTCCTTCTGGCCTCTGACCAAAGGTCCCACCGAAGGGGATCCCGGACGAGCCCCCAAAATGTAGCATCCACCAGGGTACAAAACAGATGTCGGAGACTTTCAGGAATTTAGATGGAAAATTTATTGGCCAAGCTTTTAACCTGCACAGGGGTGGACTCTCGGGTGTCTCAGGGACACTATACTCTTAAAAGTCGCAGATGAGAGCCACGCCCAAACGCTTACAAACTAGGTCTTATATAGGCTGAGCAAGCAAGCAGTTTCCAAAAGTAGACTTGGCTATTAGCTATTGGCAGGGGGAGAAGTCACATAGCATAGTAACATAAGGCAGGTAGTGGAAAAGTTTTAAAACTGCTAAAACTGTTACAAATTTAGATAAACAGATTATGGTGGCTGGGTCAGCTCTAAGTTCCTTGTTCCTTATGCAAACTCTCATGCAACCTTCAGGATAAGGCGGGTCCCTACATTCACCTGGATATTGTCATGAGATATTGCGATGGTTTTTCTATGGGGCACTGATTTCATGTGTTGTGGTAGGATTTCTTTTCATCTCTGGAGCTATGATGAAATATTATGGTTGATTTCTTTCTCATTCTTTTGTATTCCATCTCTTTATTAGTTCCCAAGTGATAGATATATAAATTTACCAGAAATTCCAGCTGCCCTTTTGTTGTCCCACCTGGCTGCCTGACCTCACCTTTACTTAGTGGATAATCGCCCCTGAGGCAGAAGAGTTCTAGGAAGCTGGTCAATCTGCCCACAGAAGGAGTGTTTCAGAAAGCTGAAACCATAAAACCATAAAAGGGACATATCAGAACTTTTGACTCTGTACACCCTCAGGCTATCCCAAGCCCTATAAAATCTTCCCCTAGTCTGTAACCAGTGCCCTTCTCCCCGGAGAAGTGCCCAGCAGGGTTCCTTTCTTCTTTCAATAAAGCCTGTTACTCGGTGTTTTTAGACTCCCATGGATTCCAACACCAAGGTGTTCTGAATAGAGTGGATTTCCAGTGGAATGTGTTTCTGTTTAATTCAAATGGGATTTCTCTGTGGGTTTGAATGTTTTGAAGACATTTTTAATAATTAATCTGGTTAAATGTAGTGAAAATAAGCTCCTCTTTCTATTATAGATTTTGCTGATGTCTGGATTCACAGACCATTGAATGAATAGAAAGTTTTGTAAAACAGTGTGGCTTTGTGTGTTTTCCTGTAGGAATACAGTGCAGTATGACATCTGGTGTTGCTATTATCCCATTGAGGGCATGGTGTACATGTCACTTTGTCTCGGGTTCTTACAGCTTACTGCTTTTGAGGAAAATTTATGTTTCTATTGTTGACAGAAAAGAAAAAAATAGTTCTGTTACAGAACTGTGGATATTAAATGAAGCTGATAAGGTTGGGGAAATAAGGTGGATCCAGGGAGCAAAAAATCTGATGTTTTAACCCACGACAGCTCATGCTGGGTAGTTCTGTCTGACAGAAGAAGTTTCTTTCAGGAAAAGTAATGCCTCATACTGAAGCCTGTCAGTTGTCTTTTGCACCTGTGGAGTGTGAGGAAGTAATACCAGTCCTCATCGTCATTATTATGTAAATCATTGACTGTTAACTGTCTTTTTCCTACCTACGTAAAGAAGTTTCAGTGAAAATATCATCCATGCTCCAAGCCCACCCACAACTCGGTGTGAGACATGGGGCCTGAGGGCTTAGGGTCCAGGGCCTGGTGTCTGGCTCTGGCCGCAGTTTGAGACAGGGTTTCTGGGCTGCCATGTTATCTATTGGAATACGTCCAGGGTTCCACCTCAGATGGCAGTCCATGCCCCGGGTGTAGCCTCTACCTTCTGGCACCAGACCTCTGTGGTCTGATACCACTTTTTGGTTTGTGTTGGGGAATGTGTAGGGTTGAGGAGTGAATTACAGGGTGGTGATCAAAGGGTAGGTCTAGGGCGTGTGGCTTCCGGGATAGGGCTACGGAGTTAGGGGTTACTGGAGAGGTGTTAGGCTTGGAGGCATATCTGAGGGTTTCCTCTGGAAGAGGAGGAGTCAGGGTGAGTGGGCGGGAGTGAGGCCGAGGATGCCAAGTTGGGCGTTCCAGTCGTTTTTCCCGCTCCGGAGTTCTCCCTGAATGAAAACTTGGTCAGTGTCACAGCACATAACCCGACAGCTGCATTTGGAATAGAGAAAGGACAGAGTTAGTCAGGGGCCGGCCTAGATATTCATTCAAATCACTCAGCCCCAGGGTGAGTAGATTCTTGTGTAGGGGCTGCTACATTTGCATATGAAGAGCCACTTCTGAGCCTGACCAGGTGGTGGCACAGTGGATAGAGTATCGGACTGGGATGTGGAAGACCCAGGTTCAAGACCCCAAGGTCGCCAGCTTGAGCGCGGACTCATCTGGTTTGAGCAAAAAGCTGACTGACTTGGGCAGAAGGTTGCTGGCTCAGCAAGGGGTTATTTGGTCTGCTGAAGGCCCATGGTCAAGGCACATATGAGAAAGCAATCAATGAACAACTAAGGTGTTGCAATGCTCAATGAAAAACTAATGATTGATGCTTCTCATCTCTCCGTTCCTGTCTGTCTGTCCCTTTCTAACCCTCTCTCTGACTCTCTCTGTGTCTCTGTAAAAAAAATAAATAAATAAATAAAGTACACTCTTTAAAAAAAAAAAGCCACTTCTGAGAAGGGAGGCATTCCAGGCTGGAGCCTCAGAAGGGTTTAAATGCCTGTCTGTCTGCAAAGGTATCCAGCCGATGGAGTCCCGGAAAGTCTTCTGCTGTGATCAACGCAACACTATGGAGTCTCATTCCCTTCCATGGTAAGTGTCTTTGCCGTGGGATTGTCCGGAAAAGTAAGACTGCTGTACGTGGGTGGGCCTGGCTCGTGCCGGTAGAATGAAGTGATTCCCTGGACAGTGCATCCAGACAGGTAAGACTTGGGGTGTTATGAAGCTAATGATCCCCGATGTAACTCTACTGGCATGTTAACCCGCTGACCCTGTGTCTGGAATGGAAGGAGCATTTCTGGGTCTTAGGAAGAGGGTGTCATTTGGGAATGTTAGCTGCTCTTGGAAGTGTTTTCAGTGAGGAGACTACAGTATCCCGAACGTGTGGGGGTGCGATGCTTTCCCTTTCATTTCTTTTGTGTTGCTTCTGTCTGGACTCGGATCGCAGTCTGTGGCGTTATTTCGATGAGCGTTCTGACTGCTTCTTGTGGAGAATTCCCACGTTATTATATTTCCGGTGCCCATATTCTGTGTACTGGGAACTAAGATGTTGTTTAGGATTGTTATCCTTTGAGGTGCCTGTTGGCTGTTTTATTTTCCAGCTGGTAGATGTCCTTGAGAATCACTTCGAGGTGCAGCTCCGCACTGCCCTCCGGTGGACATGTGTGAGAATCGCATGGAAGCCTGCTTCCTGAGAGGGATGCATTGGCTCTGGTGTATTTATCCAGTTGTATTGGTTTTTATCTCGTCCTAAAGTTCTTCAGTATGGTTGATGACGGCTGTCCAGTGCCTGTGGGTGGGATGCCCCAGACTGCAGCCAAGTCAGTGACCTCCTTGTTCAAGTCAGCCACTTGGGCTTTGTTGGGCAGATAAAATGTATTATGTTCACTTTGTTAAAGTGGCACTGCCCACGTGGAGGCTGTTGCCCAGGTGATATTAATGTGTCTCTGTGGGCAGGCAGAATCTCTGTAGCCTGGGGCTTGATTTTGGGATTAATCCTTTCCCACCTGTTTTGATGTGGGGTGGTACAATCCCATCATGACTCAGAGAAGTGACTTTGTATTAGAGACTTCCCTATTTTGTATATTGGATTAAAGGTTGTGAAGCTACACTATAAAATAGGGCAGGGGTCCCCAAACTATGGCGCGCAGGCTGCATGCAGCCCCCTGAGGCCATTTATCTGGCCCCGCTGCACTTCCAGAAGGAGCACTTCTTTCATTGGTGGTCAGTGACAGGAGCATAGTTCCCATTGAAATACTGGTCAGTTTGTTGATTTAAAATTACTTTTTCTTTATTTTAAATATTGTATTTGTTCCCGTTTTGTTTTTTTACTTTAAAATAAGATATGTGCAGTGTGCACAGGGATTTGTCCATAGTTTTTTTTTATAGTCTGGCCCTCCAACAGTCTGAGGGACAGTGAACTGGCCCCCTGTGTAAAAAGTTTGGGGACCCCTGAAATAGGGGCAGAATAGGAGCTTGCTCTCTTGGTTCCTGGGATGATTAGCATGAGAGAGCAGAGGGAGCAAAGCAGAGAGCAGAAAGAGGCCATGTGGCCAGGAGAAGCAGCCAAGATGGCAGAGTGCTGAGTGAGATGCCAGTTTGTGTAGAGAGAAGGAAGGAGATGGGTAACTGAGGAGAATAAGGTTGGTGAGCTAGAAACCTTTGATTCTACGAAACTTGGATAAGTCAGTAGCTTTGTGAGCACTGAATGTGAGTAGGTTTTGGAGTCCAGTGTGTGTTTTTACTTGCCTGCTGAGTGCAAGCTAGGATAAAAGATGACAGCCTGTTGGGCAGATAAAATGTATTATGCTCACTTTGCTAAAAAGGCTGTTGCCCAGGTGATATTAATGTGTGTTGACAATCCTTGTAGCCTGGGGCTTGGTTTTGGAATTAAGCCTTTCCCACCCTTTTTGATGTAGGGTGGTACAATCCAATCATGCCTCGGGGAAGTGATTTTGTATTGGAGACTTCCCTATTTTGTATATTGGATTAGAGGTTGTGAAGCTACAATATAAAATGGGGGCGGAGCGGGAGTTTGCACTCTTGGTTCCTGAGGTTAGCATGAGAGAGCGGAGAGAGTAGAGGCCATGTGGAGGAGGCCAGGAAAAGCAGCCAAGATGGTGGAGTGCTGAGTAAGATGCCGGTTTGTGCAGAGTTTGTATCTGGGATAAGGAAGGAGATGGGGAACTGAGGAGAATAAGACTGGTGAGCTAGAAACCTTTGATTCTAGGAAACTCGGATAAATCAGTGGCTTTGGGAGCACTGAATGTGATTGGGTTTTGGAGCCCAGTGCGTGTTTTTACTTGCCCGCCAGGTGCAAGTGTTGGGCAGATAAAATGTATTATGCTAACTTTGTTAAAGATTACGCTGCCCACGAGGAGGCCTTCACCCAGTTGATATTAATGTGTGTTGAGAATCCTTGTAGCCTGGGGCTTGGTTTTGGGATTAAGCCTTTCCCACCCTTTTTGATGTGAGGTGGTACAATCCAATCATGCCTCAGAGAAGTGACTTTGTATTAGGGACTTCCCTACTTTGTATATTGGATTAGAGATTGTGAAGCTACAATATAAAATGGGGGTAGAACAAGAGTTTGGGCTCTTGGTTCCTGAGATTAGCATGAGAGTACAGAGAGAGTAGAGCCAGCAGTGGAAGTAGGCCACATGGAGGAGGCCAGGAAAAGCAGCCAAGGTGGCAGAGTGCTGAGTGAGATGCCATTTTTTGAAAAGTTTGTATCTGGGATAAGGAAGGAGATGGGGAACTGAGGAGAATAAAGCTGGTGAGCTAGAAACCTTTGATTCTAGGAAACGAGGATAAGTCAGTTGCTTTGTGAGCACTGAATGTGAGTGGGCCTTGGAGCCCAGTGTGTGGTTTTACTTGCCCGCTGGGTGCAAGCTAGGATTAAAGATGACAGCCCATCAGTTTTTGGCTCTGTTGTTTCTTTACCGACTGTCTGAATCCAATGTGAACCTGCATGGGCCGGGCGGCTGTGGTAGTGGCCCTGGCTGTGCCTTCTGGCTTTACATTTGGCGTAGTCTGTGGCAGGATTCGATGCAGATCGGCAAGGAGCCTTTGAGTGGTGGAGTAGAGGACTGCCTGTTGTTATGGTTCCCCATGGCTGTCCTTCTGGGGGCTGTAGGCTGGCTGACTTTTACAGCCATGAGTGAGGAAACTGAGAGCTCTGTGGAAGAGGCTGCCCGGGACCTGCCAACCGACCAGCGGAAGGAGCTGGAGCAAATGTGGGAGAAACAGATGCTGACCCTGGAGCTGGAGAAAGTGCTGGAGGAGGAGGCCGACCAGGTTTGCGAGATTCGCCTGGAAATGGAGCAGCTACTGGAGGAGGATTCACAGGTTCATGAGTTGCCGATTGCCCTGGACATTGTGGAAAGCCAGCAGTGGCAGGAGGCCAGGGCTGAGGCTGAAGCTGAGGATGAGGCCGGGTCCGGAGTTGCAACGTCTGCAGAGCAGAAGGTGGCGGCAGCGGACGGAGGTTCAAGCCCGGTAGCTGGAGCTGGTGTTTTCAGTTCCTCTTTGGAGGATGAGGAGAATCGGGCTGGAGTTGTGATCTACAGTCTCCAGAAGATGGAAGCCCAGCTGGAAGGAGCACCTACGGCGGCCCTGGTAGGTCTGCGATTTTGGGACACAGGGCTGAACACGCTATCCGGAGCAGAGATGGAAATGCTGACTGCCATTGCCATGTGCCCCTCTTTGGGACAGTGTAAGACCTGCCAGGATGGCAGGAATGAGGGGGGTGGCTGACGTCCCATGTGCTTGGACTGATTTCCTGGACTACGACCGGAGTGGGCATTGGATACTTTGTTGGATGGATTTACGGATTATGGATTTTGGACAATGTGAAATACCCTGATGGGGGTGGGGGGTGGCTTTGCTGGAAGCACTCCCCTACCCCGGGAAGCTTTTCCTGTGGCTAGAAAGAAGGCCGAGGACATTTTGGGCTAAGTGCTCAGATACTGGTGAAGTTTACCTTTGTAATTGTTGAAATTGTATAATTTGCCATGTTGTAATTTGTGTAATATGCCTAATTTCCTTGTACAGGAATGCCGGTGGTATAGATTGTGGGTAGTAAAGTGAGCATAGGGGTGGATTGTTGAGCAGATAAAATGTATTATGCTCACTTTGTTAAAGATTATGCTGCCCACAAGTAGGCCGTCACCCAGGTGATATTAATGTGTGTTGAGAATCCTTGTAGCCTGGGGCTTGGTTTTGGGATTAAGACTTTCCCACCCTTTTTGATGTGGGGTGGTACAATCCAATCATGCCTCAGAGAAGTGACTTTGTATTAGGGACTTCCCTACTTTGTATATTGGATTAGAGATTGTGAAGCTACAATATAAAATGGGGATAGAACGAGAGTTTGGGCTCTTGGTTTCTGAGATTAGCATGAGAGAACAGAGAGAGTAGAGCCAGCAGTGGAAGGAGGCCATGTGGAGGAGGCCAGGAAAAGCAGCCAAGATGGTGGAGTGCTGAGTGAGATGCCAGTTTTTGCAGAGTTTGTATCTGGGATAAGGAAGGAGATGGGGAACTGAGGAGAATAAAGCTGGTGAACTAGAAACCTTTGATTCTAGGAAACTTGGATAAGTCAGTGGCTTTGTGAGAACTGAATGTGAGTGGGCCTTGGAGCCTAGTGTGTGTTTTTACTTGCCTGCCGGGTGCAATCTAGGATTAAAAACGACAGCCCATCAGTTTTTGGCTCCGTTGTTTCTTTACCGACTGTCTGAATCCAATGTGAACCTGCATTGGCCGGGCTGCTCTGATGGTGGCCCTGGCCTTGGCTTCTGGCTTAATGCAGCCCATCAGTTCTTGGCTCCGTTGTTTCTTTACTGACTGTCCGAATCCAATGCAAACCTGCATGGGCTGAGCTGCTGTGATAGTGACCCTGGTTGCCCTGGCTGCTGGCTTTACAGGCTTTAAGCCAGCAACCTTTGTGCTCAACCCAAGACCATTGGGTCATGTCTATGATCCCACGCTCAAGCTGGTGAGTCCATGCTCAAGCCGGATGAGCTCATTACATTTTCTGGTTGTTCAAGTGCTCTCTTGAGTTCCTCTATTCTACTCTCAAGTTTATCAAACATCATTATGACTGTATGCTTTGAATTCTTTATCTGTCCAATTACTCATCTCTATTTAATTAGGACATTTCTCCTGAATTTTTTTCTTTTTCCTTCATTGGGGGTATATATTCTTCTGTCTCCCCATTTTGTTTGACTTTCTGGTTTTGTTCCTTTGAGTAGAATGAAATAGTCATCTCTCCCAGTCTTGAAAATGTTCTTTCTTACATTGCGAGTTGAATACTTACAGCCTGCCAGTTGTGGTTGGTGGAGGTGCATGCAATGCCTGTTCTGTCACCTGACCTGAAGGAGTGGGTTCTGAGTGGGCTTCCTGGGGTGTGTGAACCTCCTTGCACATTTAATCTGGGCAGGATTGCTGGTGTAAAAGAAGCTGCGTGGTGTGTGCTTTGCATGTTTTGTTTTAATTATCTGTTGTCAGAGCACGGTCTGCACTGGGTTACCTGACTGCTTTCTTGTATCTCACCCCCCATTAGATCCAACCTTTGTCCCAGTGGGGTAGCCTGTGTGCACACAATGACTTAATTTGTTCATTCTTCACCTTCTCGGGGCTTGGCAGCCCTGTGCACATGCACAGCATTGCCCCCCTCACTCCACACTAAGCCACAAGGTTTTGCTAGCTTTGTGCTTCCTTTGGGTAGAGCAGCCCAACCAGTGTGAGCAAAAGCAGCCCCCAATTTTTGCACTTTCTCTGATCAGGCAGTCCAGTTTGCAAACCATAGCCCATTTGCTGGCTCCCCATTTTCCAGGGCGGGTAATACCAGTATTAACCCACTATTTCTGCACTTTTTCTGGGTCGTATAGTGCTGCAGCTGGTACCAGAGTATTTTGCTAGCTCTGCACTCTCTGTAGAAGGGAGAGGCCCACATGCACATGCAGCTCAGTGCGGGAAATGTCGCCCTGCCATACCTACCTGCTGGGTTGATATCTGGAAAGAGCACCTCTCTTTACACAAGCTAAGCTGCCCTCCTGATTCTGTTTTATTTAGCTCCAGGAGGGTGACTGGGATGTGCTGAAGCACCCTGCAGGTGGCCATAGAGCCTGGATGTAGTTCCCATATTTTATCCACATGCCTGGGAGATGTACACAATGGTGCTCACTGGTCTCTTTGGTCCTGAGCTGATCCTTCACCTCCTGCAGAGCTCTCATGGTTCCTCAGCCTTCTCTATGCATTCTCTCTCTCTCTTTCTCTCTCTCTAGCTTGTTGGGCAGAAGCTATTTAATTGTTCCTCAGTTGTCTTTCAGGAGGAATTTTTCTTAGTAAAGGGGTAAGTAAAGGGGTAAGTAATAGATATAAGTTATGGAAATACTTTGGAAAGAAAAAGGAAAAGCAAGTTGTTATAAAGACCTGTTATTTATGGATAAGAAATTTTATGAAAGTTGAAGGTTTATGTAAGTTGTAGAAGGTACGTGCAGGTTGTAGGAGATTTGTACTAAAAAAAAAAGAATTTGTACAGTCAGAAAATTGGTTTTTAAAAAATGTTTAATCAGTCACCCTATTTAACAATCTAATACTCTCCCCACTTATTACGATGACCCTTTCCTCCACCTGACCATCTGGAGCTCAGAAACAGAGAAATAAAACCGACCCCTTGTCCTTCTATTCTCTATTCACCTCTCAGCCTACCTCACCAAATCAGGGGTTTTCATTTTTTTTTGTATTTTTCTAAAGCTGGAAACGAAGAGAGACAGTCAGACTCCCGCATGTGCCCGACCTGGATCCACCTGGCACGCCCACCAGGGGCGACACTCTGCCCACCAGGGGGCGATCGCTCCATTGTGACCAGAGCCACTCTCGTGCCTGGGGCAAAGGCCAAGGAGCCATCCTCAGTGCCCGGGCCATCTTTGCTCCAATGGAGCCTTGGCTGTGAGAGGGGAAGAGAGAGACAGATAGGAAGGGTGGGTGGAGAAGCAAATGGGCACTTTTCCTATGTGCCCTGGCCAGGAATTGAACCCAGGTCCCCTGCATGCCAGGCTGATGCTCTACCGCTGAGCCAACAGCCAGGGCCCAATCAAGGGTTTTCTACTCATATGAGACCAACACCTATATGTGTCTCCTTACTAACTGTACATAAATCTGTACTCTAATCTGTCTCACCCCAAATATCAACCCAATCCCACCCCATGAGCCTCTTCCAGTTCTTAATACACTACCCATCAATGTAAGGACCAAACGAGCTATACAGGTAATTTCTCTTGTTGCTTTAGGAAGCCTAGCGGATTTGTATACATGGAATCAGTGATTTCACACAAACTGGGTATCTTGACTATTACCCTTCATTGGTCCAGTCACTCTATTTATTTTTCTAACTTTTAGACCCTGCCTCTTATGTTTGTTTACTAGTTTCTTACAGAACCACATGCAGACCTTCACCAATCAGAAAATTGGAAAAATCTACCTAATCCTACACATCAACCTTGAACCCTGCCCTCACAAAACAGAAAAATCTGAAACCCTATATCAGAAAACCCCCTAAATCCTATCTTTCAACCACTACAGGTCCCATAACCCTAAAGCTTTCCTGTATCCCTGAAGAACTAGGAGAATAAATAGCATTCACCTCTTAACGCTTTTCAGTCTTTTTCCCTTCACATAGCAAGAGGACAAGACTGCTGGGTCTTTTTGGATGAAGAAGAGCCTACAAATGGATATGAAACATTTCTTTTAACTCAAGCTAACTGCTCTCTCCAGGGCTGCCAGGAAATAATATCTCTAACTTTACCATGGAAGAACTTTCACTCCTGCTATACAACCCTTCTTATCTCTGCATTCCTGATCTCCAAATACTTGTCTCTTTCTTTATCAAGTTCCTACAGGCCCGGATGAGAGAAATCTCTAGGATTACCTAAATTCAAATGCTCCTACACTCCTATTCCCCAATACCCCAAGGAGAACTTCATGAGGAAAATATCAAATAGGTAGGGATGACAGAAGGAAGAAGCTGCCCCTCAGCCTGAGAAGTTCCCTCCTGGATGTTCTCCAAACCTTCTTTCTTTTAATATTCAGTCCTTCTAAAAACTTACACCAACAGGTTCCCTGTCTCTACAAATCTCCATATGTCCTCCCATTCGAGAGGAACCAGACCAGCACATCTCATGAGGCTCATCCAGGAGACCATGTATCTACATGTCACTCTGTCCACTTGGCATTCACAGCAAGCAACTAACAATTATTACCTCCCAAAATTTTTTTTACTTCCTCACTTAGATTTTCGGAGACATGGCCTGGTTCAGACCTTACAGCATGGAAATTGATGAACTCCTTAACTGGATGGGTGACTTGGCTTGGCAAGATTCCTTTCTTGAGTTCTCTCCAGAAGAAGGAATAATTTTCCAATTTTTTCTCCTCTTCTCATCACCCTTCACCATATAGTATAAAATTAATAACTGCCTTTCTTTTACACATAACCACAGAGTTGAGAAATGATAGATATGTAAATTTCAAACTGCCTTCTTGATGTTCTGCTTATCTTTCAGACCTCACCCTTACTGGACTATCCACTGAGACAAAGGAATTCCAAAATGCTGAGAAGCTGCCACAGGAAGGGGCTCCAGACATACCAGGACTTTTGCCTCAGTATCCCCTCAGGCTCTCCCAAACACTATAAAACTCGCCCCTAGTCTGTAACCCGGTACACTTGTCCTGGAGGAGTGCCCAGCAGGGTACCTTTCTTCCTTTCAATAAAGCCTGTTACTCTTGTCTTTTGGACTCCCATGGATTTTAACAAAAAGTAGTCAAGATTTCTTAGGATATTGTAATGGTAGTAGAAAGTATCCTGGTTAGGCACTTAGACTTTTGAGGAAGTCCGTAGAAGCTAGCCGCTTAGAGTAGAAAACTCCCAAACTGTGAATGCCAGAGGGTAGAGTGATTCCCAAAAAAGTAGAGGAGTAGTCTCTGAGGCCTGAGATTAGGAAGATCCCACGTTCTGAGGGGAGTCTAGTTGGACGGTTTGGACTGAGAGGGGCCCACAGCAGAGGAGACTGGTGAGAGAAGGGGGCATCCCCATCTTCAGTCACAGTTCTGAGAAAAGAAAATCTCCATAGAAAGAGAGTCTCAGAAAAGAGGTTATCACCTTAAGGTTGAGATCCTGGGACATAGAAAGGGGCCTGGCTAGGCGTGCCTAGACTTGCGTAGAAGTCCATAAAGGAGTAGAGGCAGACCACTCATAGATATGGGGTCCGAATTCAAAATCGTCTGACCAGGAAGGGGTGCTTTGGAGAGAAATTTGGAGGCCAACTGGGGAAGGGGAGGGAGAAACTTCTTACTTTTCTGGTCCAGCAGGGGTTCAGGACAGGGTTAGACTGCCGGCCAATCTAAAATTGCTTGTCCAGGCTTCATTTGGACAGCAAAGAGGATCATCCAGGCAGTTAGTACACTGACCTGGGTTTCAGCACTAAATGTTGGAATCCATGGGAGTCCAAAATGATCAGAGTAACAGGCTTTATTTAAAGGAAGAAAGGAACCCTGCCAGGCACTTTTTTGGGGAGAAGGGCACCAGTTACAGATTACGGGTGAATTTATAGGGCAAGGAAGAATTTTGAGCATGTAGGCGTTGAAATAAAAGTCCTGGTATTTCCAGAATGCTTCTCCTTGGGGTGGCTTGCCAGGTTCTTGGAATTTCCTCTGTCTCAGGTGTGATAGTCCAGTACAGGTGACATCTGACAAATAAGCGAAACATCAAGAGGGCAGTTTGGAATTCCTCGTAAATTCACATATCTATCAGTTTCATGTTACTTATGTCAATAAGAGCAAGTACCTAACCTTGCAAAAATAAGCTCTACCTGATATATAACATTAGAAAATGACAAATTCAGACTACAATAACATGGTTCCCACACCTGTTAGAATGTCTAATTTCAAATATTGTTGTAAAGTACCCGTACCTGACTTCCGTGGGTTTACGGAGACACCATAAACACCAAGTCCAGATGAATTTTGAAGGGTTTTATTAAAGAAACTTTATTAAATATGCCAGCTGCCTATGACTAACATGGGGCATGGCAGACCCAAATTGTGTGCACCAAAAACATCTCAGGGCCTGATTATATACCCTTGATCACATACAGGTTGGGGGAGCATGACATCATAGCACAAGCTTATAACATTTGTTTAGGGAATCCATAGAAACATTAAAACTTTTAAGGTAACACAATCAAAGACATTTACAAATCTTTCAGTGTCTATTTCCCCTCCTTTGCCTTGAGGTATCTTACTCTCAGGATTCCAGGAATGGAGAAAGAGTCAAAATCAATGTAGGATGGTATGAAAATTTTGTCTCTTATTGTAAAAGAAAAGAAGTTCTTCAGACAACCTTTACTCTATAGTTAAAACTAAATGACTCATGTCCTTGCAAGCCAGAAACTTCTACATTTTTCTCCCTTTCCTCCCCACAGGAAGGACAGGACAGAAAAGCTTGACCTTTCCTCCTAAAATATCAATAATAATTTAGCAGCTTTTTGGTACCTTACTACAATATGACAGTGCCAATCTTCTCTTGCATTCCCTGTTTAACTCTTGGATGTCCCCTGAGTATAGAACCTGCATGCTTGGTGTATCAGAATGATGCTCCACCTAACTGAGCTACCCAGCAGGGCATAACTATGGCTTTCATCCAACTCTCTCATTTAGGGATAGTAAATACCTCTTTTGAACAAATAGATTCCCACAAAAAAAAAATAAAGTCAGAACAGAGATAAAAAACAAACTTAACATAAGCAGGTAACTGGATAAACCACTGACAGATAATGCATGGTACCATCCCTGTTCCTCCTGACTGCTACCAAGGTGTTCTTCCCAAGATGCACCTGACCAGCAGCAGAGGCACACACTAAGGACACATTTAAAAGGGACAATATTGCACTATACAGCAAATGACAACAAACTTCAAAGATTTAAATTACATAACCCATGTTTCCTCCTCTCATAACAGTTAACCTTGAATTCAGTATTAATAGATAAAACAGGAAGCACTTATACTTACAGTTTTTAAATACCATTGTAGATAGCCTGCAACATACATTTCAATTGGAATTCTAGAATTATTTCAACTGAAAAATAGCAAAAAAATAAATAAAAATAAACTTATGGTGCCCTGACTGGATGACTCAGTGCATGGAGTGTCCACACTGTGTGCCAAGGTTCTGGGTTCCATCCCAGGTCTCAGCACCTAAAAGAAGCAACCAAGATGCTCACAACTAAATGGAACAACTAAGTGAAGAAATGAGCTCATACTTCTGTCTCTCTCTCTCTCTCTCTCTCAAATCAATGTAAAAACTTTAAAATCCAATGGAAAAAGGTGTGATAGATCTGCAACTTGCCTAGTGCATTACTCTAAACAAAAAAGCAGAAAAAAAGGACAGAAAAAGACCCAGATCTCTCTTTGGACCATATTTTTTTTTCCACCTAGGAAGGCCTACCTTTTCTTACCATAAACAATTTCAATTCTAAACCTCACAGTGTCACCTGCTCACTTTTGACTACTATGGTGCCTCTCCTACAATAGAACCATTTCCCTCTTGCTTCCCCAAAACACCTGACTGGATGTACATTGGGAAAACTCCTTCCATACCTGAGCTAGTGGGATTATGGGGTCAATGGATTTCTCTCAGGACAAAATAGATTCCTCAAATGTGCCATTAGGCCTATGAATACTGGAGCCTTCTATCAGATTAGACTAAATGTAACCTTGAGGTTTCTCCCTGGAACACATATTCTGTTTTATAGAATAGAATCTCCAATTCACTTTGCTCTCTTTCCCCATCAGTATCGACTTTCCTGCCAACATTAACATAACTATTACTGAAAAGAGAGACCTTAGACAGAATCAGGACCCCAAGGACTCTAGACGACTGAAGCTGAGGACTGGACCGATTCTCAAACCAAAAAGGGGACTTGGCACCAAACACCAAACACTTGTCTCCAGAGCCAACTGAGACTAGGAAACACCAATGCCAGAAACTGACACAGTGCATTGGACACCAGAGTCCATACGTCATGTCCTAGAACTGGAGCTCCTTGTGGGCCCCACAATGGAACTCAGATACAAGGCTATATGCAAAGGGACCTCAGACCCCAGATGCACAACAGAATACAGATTTGACCACAAACCCTGGAGAGAGACTGATTTGTAATCAAGACTCCATAACCGAACTTCAGACATGGAGCCAAACGCCTGACCCCACTTGCTGCATGACAGATGCAGGAATTGAACCTGATACTCACAAGGAAAACACAGCCAGGACTACATAGAGGAAATTTCATAGCTCCCTAGGTTCAAGAAGGAAGCTAAAATATATGTAATATTTCATTAACAATGTAAATGTAGTATTATAACATAGCATTCTGCAGGTTCATGTAGAGACATCAAGGCAGGATACAGTACAATTTTTAAGAGGAGATTTATTGATTAATCTGGCTGCATATGACTAACATGGGGTATAGCTGACCCAAATCATGCAGTGTCAAATATAGCTCTGAGGCTGATTATATACCCTTCACCACATATAGATTGGGGGAAAAGAAAGAGGAGCATCACACAATCATTAACAAGCTTATAACATTTGTCTAGAGCAGGTTTAGTCAACATTTTTATATCTACCGCCCACTTTTGTATCTCTGTTAGTAGTAAAATTTTCTACCTGCCCACTGGTTCCACAGTAATGGTGATTTGTAAAGTAGAAAATTTTATAAATTTATAAAGCAGAGCTACAGCAAGTTAAAGAATATAATAATAATTACTTACCAAGTATGTTATGTCAAACTTGAACAGGTTCACATTTGATTTGAACAGATGGTAATAAAATAATGGAGCTAAGAACTGGTGGGCCATTAGCTTTAATCCTAGCTTGTACCCAGGGGGCAAAAAATACAGAGTGGGAAAACACTTTCCTTTCCATTCAAGACTTGCAAAGCTACTGACTTATCTGAGTTTCCTAGAATCAAAGGTTTCTCCCTCATCAGCCTTGTTCACCTCTGTTCCCCTTCTCCTTCTTTCTGCACAAACTGGCTTCTCTTTCAGCACTCCACCATCTTGGCTGCTTCACTTCTCATCCATGTGGCCTTTCTCTGTTCTCCTCCAGAATAGGCTCCTCTGCCCCATTTTATAGTGTAGAAACCAAAACCTTTAATCTAATATACAAATAAGGAAGCCTCTGATACAAAATCACTTATCTGAGGCATGAATGGGATTCCTCATAAGAGTGCACCACCCCACATCATGCAACAGTCAATGGTGTGGGGAAAAGCTTAGTCTTAAAACTAAGCCTTAGGATATAATGATTTTGCCAGTTTACAGCCTGTCTCCTACACCCAATGCAAACTATAAGTGAGCAAACATATATATCATATTTACAAACTTATTTGACCAACAACTGCATATATAGGACATTTCAGAAACCTAAATAACAGATTCATAGGTTTTTATAAAAAAATTATAGATTGATTATAGGGAAAAGGGAGAAGACACAGAGAGAAAGGGGGAAGAAGTAGAAAGCATCACCTCAGAGTATTTGCCTCTCATATGTGCCTTGACCTGGCAAACCTAGAGTTTTAAACCAGCAACCTCAGTGTTCCAAAACAATACTCTATGCACTGTGCCACCACAGGTAAGGCCAGAATCTTAGATTCTTAAAAGTGATATGGATAACATGCAGCTAATTTTAAAACATGTGACAC
The DNA here is from genome assembly GCF_036850765.1 of Saccopteryx bilineata. Classification (NCBI taxonomy): domain Eukaryota; kingdom Metazoa; phylum Chordata; class Mammalia; order Chiroptera; family Emballonuridae; genus Saccopteryx; species Saccopteryx bilineata. The sequence continues at coordinate 642,288 of NW_027095444.1, forward strand.
ACCTGACAGATTACTTTTCATTGGGAAACCCCAAAACCTATTAAACACAAGAAATACGATAAGGAGTCAACAAGCTTTTCCTTGGAGTTTTCATGTTAACATGAAGGTGATTGTATTTAAGTTCTTCCCTGAAGCAACCATGGGCACAAAGTGACAACAGAGTAGTACACTTCAAACATATTGAAAAGGAACACAACAGAAAGCAACTTCCAACAAGCTTCCAGGTTTGAAAGAATATAAAATGTGTGTCTTGTTCTCATGGACATTAACCTAAAATATAGATTCAGAGAGGGACAGACAGGCAGAAAGAGAGAGATAAGAAACTTCAATTCTTCATTGTGGCACCTTAATTGTTCATTTATCACTTTCTCATATGTGCCTTGACTGTGGGGTTCCAGCAGAGTGATTGCCCCTTGCTCAAGCCAGCAACCTTGGGCTCAAACCAGCAATCTTTAGCTTCAAGCCAGAGACATTTAGGCTCAAGCCAATGACCATGGGGTCATGTCTATGATCCCATGCTCAAGCCAGTAATGCTGTGCTCAAGCTGGTGAGCCCACACTCAATCCAGGTGAGCCTGAACCCAAGCCAGGAACCTTAGGGTTTAGAACCTGGGTCCTCTGCATTTCAGTATGGTGCTCTATCCACTACACCACTGTCTGGTCAGGCTAAAAAATATTAATAAAAGGGACACATGATCTCCTTATGGTTTAAGGTATAAATGACATTTTCTAAATTACCACCCCAAATATATCACAGTTGAAAATATAAATAACTTCAAACGATTGATGATTAAAATACTACATTAAAAAAAAAGCCTATGAGGCACTGGCCATGTAACTTAGTGCATAAGGCATTGTGCCAAACACCAAGGTGACAGGTGTGAGTCCCATTGTCTTCACCTAAAAGGAACAACCAATGAGCACATAACAGAATGGAACAATAAGTGCATGCTTTTCTCTCTTTCTCAAATCAATGAAAATTATTAAAATCCTAAGAAAAATTGAGTAATAAATCTGCAATGGGCCTCACACTTTTCACTCAGGAGGAAGGCAGAAGAAATGGCAAACAAACAAACAAAAAGCCCAGATCTCTGTTAGCACCATGTCTGTATTTCTGGGCTGGGACACACTACCTCTCCTTGCTGTAAACCATCTTAGGTCTGCACCTTCCAGAGTTTCCCACTCATTTTTGACCCCCAGTGTTGTAGTAATATAAGGTTATTGTAATAAATATATAGAAATATAAAATATGGAAGGTATATCATATAAAAGTAATTAAAATGATATTAAGAATAATTATTAAAATTAAATAAAGTTATGCCATTTGGATAGAAATTAATATAGTGGCTTAGTGCCATAACTCTGTAATGTGAAAAACAGACTCTGACTACAAGCAGGGCCCAGTTAGTGTGTGTGTGAAGTCATACATAGATAAAAAGTAACTTGGAGCCATAACTCTGTACTGTGATAAACAGACTCTGACTTTCAAACAGCCCAGTTAGTATGTGTGTGAAGTTATACCTAGATAAGAATTAGCTTGGTCTTATTTACATTAACTTTGTAAACTGATGTAAATAAGAATATCTTAAAAAGTGGCTTGATGTAACCATTTCAGTAGATTGACATAGAGGAGATTCCCTGTGAGGAACTCCCAAATGGTAGTTTGAAGTGACACCTGTTAGAAGGCGTTGGTCAGAAAGGGTACTAAAGCTGAGGGGAACCCTGCTGCAGTAGTCGCCCAGACTCCAATGTCAATGTGGACTGTCTCCATGCTGCTTTGAGCTCTGACCAAAGCCAGCCAAGAGGAGCACGCCAATGGGGGCCTTTTAAGCTGTACCCAGGCACGCCAAAAGATTTGTGAGTAATAAATTGCCTGTGTGATTATTGCAACTAATTTGTGTGTCGGTCGTGTTTTTCTTCTGGTGGCACTTAACAGTAGCATCCCCATAGCCACCTCAGGAGTAGTCTCAAAGAGGCTGCCAGCCCTGCTGATAAGCAGGAGTGTCCCACTGCACATGGAAGTCAAATCAGGGACGTCTGATCGACATAGAGCTTGGGTTCTACTGGGACACCCATGGTGCCTCTCCTACAATGGAACCATTTTCCTCTTGCTTCCCCAAAACACCTTACCAGACGTGCCTTGGGGAAACCCCTCTCAAACCTAAGCTGAAGGGATGAGGGGTCAATGGACTTCTCAGGACATCATGATTTCCTCTAATGTGTCATCAACCCTATGAATACTGGAGCCTTTCATCAGATCAGAGTAAATGAAACCTTGAGGCTTCTCCCTGGAGCAGGCACTCTAAATTTTATAAAATATAATGTCCAGCTCTCTTTCCTCTTTTCCCCATCAATATTTACCTTCCTGCCAACATAAACAGAACAAGCATTACTGCACAGACACAAAAATCAAAAAAGTTTATAGCTCACCAGGATCAAGGGGTAGAATGTTACAGTAATATAATGTTATAGTAATTAAATATATATAAATATAGAAACTACAGAAGATATATAGAAATGTTAGGATATAATATTAAAAGCTACTAAGGCAAGTGAATAAGGCTACACCCTCTGGGTGGGAGCTAATCTAGTGTATAGGGATGTGATAGGCAAGACCATGCCTTTAGCTCAGGGCCAAGTTAGTGTGTGTGTGAAATTATATATACATAAAAAGAGCTCTTAGCCTGACTAGGCAGTGGCACAGTGGATAGAGCATCAGACTGGGGTGTGAAAGACCCAGGTTCAAGACCCCGAGGTCACCAGCTTGAGCGCAAGCTCATCTGGCTTGATCAAAAAAGGCTCACCAGCTTGGACCCAAGGTCGCTGGCTTGTGCAAGGGGTCACTCTGTCTTCTGAAGGCCCACAGTCAAGGCACATATGAGAAAGCAAGCAATGAACAACTAAGGTGTCACAATGAGAAACTAATGATTGATGCTTCTCATCTCTCTCCATTCCTGTCTGTCTGTCCCTATCTATCCCTCTCTCTGACTCTCTCTGACTTTGTTAAAAAAAAAAGAGCTTGTATAAGAAACTCCCTAAAAGTGGCTTGATGTGACAATTTGGTAGATTAACAAAAAAGTGCTCCCTGCAAGGAAATTCCCAGAAGTGGTTTAATGTGATAATCCCCAGAAATTAACACCTGTTAGAAGGTATATCCCATAAAGAGTACAAAAGCCAAGGGGTCCCCAGATGCAGTTAGTCACCCAGTCTCCATCATTGAAGATGGACTGCTTCCAGGCTGGTGGCTCTAACGAAGGACTGCCAAGAAGAGCATGCTGATGGGGCCCTATCAAGCTGTACCCAAGAACACCATAGGATCTGTGAGCAATAAACTGCCGGTGTGATTCTTGCAACTAAATTTGTTGTTGGTCATGTCTTTCCTCCGGTTTGCAATTGGTCTCAGTACCAATAAGTAGAATACTCATATCCCCCTCAAGAGTCGTCTCAAAGAGGCTGCCAGCTCTTGCTATTAAGCAGGAGTGTCCCACTGCATGAGAAAGTCAAATTGGGGATCCCTGATCTATGTAAAGCTTGGGCTCTACTGGGACAGGGGAACACTTCTCTAGAAAGCCAGTGTCTCTATGAAGAGGGTGTGGACAAAAAAAGGGGCCACATGTGGAACCTGACAAGCTCTGGGGAGGCTTGCATGGTGGCCTTATAAACTCAGAGACCTAAAATAACCACACAGCATGGCATAAAATGAAAACTTTTTAACTAAAAGCAAGTAGATAATGGTGGGTAGTCATGTCCTAGGGAGGTATTTTTCTCTTACAAAGGTCAAAAGCTTACTTTAATTGAGCCTGTCTGTTGTCTTTTGCATCTACAGTAATGTACCTGATAATGGCACAGGGAAAACTCAGGTCCAAGGGGAATTCTCAGGTGAGATAGAATTCAGGCAAGGGACAGGGCACAGTGTTCAGGCAAAGCAAGCAGTTTATTTAGCAAATCTGTGCACTTGGCACAGGACACAAGTGGGCAACTGAGCTAGTCTGAGCACTGCTACCTGTTGGGGTCTTAGAGTCCATATGCTTTTTCTTTTTTAAAAAATTTTTTTAAATTTTAATTTAATTTATTTATTTTAGAGAGGAGAGAGAGAGGGAGAGAGAGAGTCAGAGAGAGAGGAGATATGGGGGAGGAGCTGGAAGCATCAACTCTAATATGTGCCTTGACCAGGCAAGCCCAGGATTTCGAACCGGCAACCTCAGCATTTTCACATCGATGCTTTATCCACTGCACCACCACAGGTCAGGATCCATATGCTTTTTAACTGTAACTTCCAAGGTTCCCTTTTGCTGATACTCTCTGACCATCATACAGTATTTCAAGGCCATTTGGACATCTGGTGATTTTGTCCTGGCAGACCCTGTGGCCACTGACACCTCCCTCCTTCAGTGAATGAGATAAATCCCTCTTTGTTTCCTCTTTGCTTTTCCTGCCCTGGTGCCTGTCTATCCTACTTAACAATAGCATGTCTTTGAAATGTAAGGGTAATTTTTTCCTGAAGTCCTCAGAGCAAGTGTATCCTCTGTCCCAGAGCAGAAGCCAACTAGCCACATTGTTGTTAATATCACAGTCATTGTTACTGTTGGGCAGATAAAATGTATTATGCTCACTTTGTTAAAGATGGCGCCACTGCCCACGTGGAGGCCGTTGCCCCGGTGATATTAATGTGTGTCTCTGTGGATCGTTGCAGTCTGGGGCTTGATTTTGGGATTAAGCCTGTCCCACCCTTTTTGGTGTGAGGTGGTACAATCCTATCATGCCTCCGAGAAGTGACTTTGTATTAGAGACTTCCCTGTTACACTATAAAATGGGGACGGAACGAGAGTTTGCGTGCTTGGTTCCTGAGGTTAGCATGAGAGAGCAGAGAGAGTAGAGCCAGCAGCGGGAGGAGGCCACGTGGAGTAGGCCAGGAAAAGCAGCCAAGATGGCGGAGTGCTGAGTGAGATGCCAGTTTGTGTAGTGTTTGTATCTGGGATAAGGAAGGAGATGGGGAACTAAGGAGAATAAGGCTGGTGAGCTAGAAACCTTTGATTCTAGTAAACTTGGATAAGTCAGTGGCTTTGTGAGCACTGAGTGTGACTGGGTTTTGGAGCCCAGTGTGTATTTTTACTTGCCCGCCATGTGCAAGGTAGGATTAAAGGCTATGGCCCACCAGTTTTTGGCTCCATGGTTTCTTTACTGACTGTCCGAATCCAATGCAAACCTGCATGGGCCAGGCTGCTGTGATAGTGGTCCTGGCCATGGCTCCTGGCTTTACATTTGGCATAGTCTGTGGCAGGATTCATTACAGATCGGCAAGGAGCCTTTGAGCAGTGGAGTAGAGGATTGGCTAGTGTTAGGGTTCCCCATGGCTGTCCTTTTGGGGATTGTAGGCTGGCTGACTTTTACAGCCATGTGTGAGGAAACTGAGAGCTCTGTGAAAGAGGCTGCCCGGGACCTGCACACCAAGCAGCAGAAGGAGATGGAGCAAATGCAGGAGAAATCGATGCTGACCCTGGAGCTGGAGGAAATGCTGGAGGAGGAGGCCAACCAGGTGTTCGAGATTTGCCTGGAAATGGAGCAAATGCTGGAGGAGTATTCAGAGGTTCGTGAGTTGCAGCTTGCCCTGGATGTTGCGGAGAGTCAGCAGCGGCAGGAGGCCGGGGCTGAGGCTGAGGCTGAGGCTGAGGCTGAAGCTGAGGCTGGGTCCAGAGCTGCAACGTCTGCGGAGAAGAAGGTAGCGGCAGCCCGGGGCTTGAGCCTGGCAGCCGGAGCTGATGTTTCCAGTTCCTCTTTGGTGGATGAGGAGAATCGGGCTGGAGTTGCAATCTGCAGTCTCCATAAGATGAGAGCCCAGCTGGAAGGAGCACCTACTATGGCCCCGGTAGGTCTGCGATTTGGGGACATAGGGCTGGACATGCTTTCCAGAGCAGAGATGGAAATGCTGACTGCCATTGCCATGTGCCCCTCTTTGGGACAGTGTAAGACCTGCGAGGATGGCAGGGATGAGGGGGGTGGCTGACACCCTATGTGTGTGGACTGATTTCCTGGACTACGACAGGAGTGGGCATTGACTCCTTTGTTGGATGGACTTACGGATTACGGATTTTGGACAATGTGAAATACCCTGATGGGGGTGGGGGGTGGCTTTGCTGGAAGCACTCCCCTGCCCCGGGAAGTTTTTGCTGTGGCTAGAAAGAAGGCCGAGGACATCTTGAATTGTTGAAACTGTATGATTTTTGCTGTTGTAATCTGTGTAATGTTCTAATTTCCTTGCACAGGAATGCTGGCGATGTAAATTGTGGGTAGTAAAAGTGAGCATAGGGGTGGATTGTTGGGCAGATAAAATGTATTATGCTCACTTTGTTAAAGATGGCACCACTGCCCATGTGGAGGCCGTTGCCCCGGTGATATTAATGTGTGTCTCTGTGGATCGTTGCAGTCTGGGGCTTGATTTTGGGATTAAGCCTGTCCCACCCTTTTTGGTGTGAGGTGGTACAATCCTATCATGCCTCCGAGAAGTGACTTTGTATTAGAGACTTCCCTGTTACACTATAAAATGGGGACGAAATGAGAGTTTGCACGCTTGGTTCCTGAGGTTAGCATGAGAGAGCAGAGAGAGTAGAGCCAGTAGCGGGAGGAGGCCACGTGGAGTAGGCCAGGAAAAGCAGCCAAGATGGCGGAGTGCTGAGTGAGATGCCAGTTTGTGTAGTGTTTGTATCTGGGATAAGGAAGGAGATGGGGAACTAAGGAGAATAAGGCTGGTGAGCTAGAAACCTTTGATTCTAGTAAACTCGGATAAGTCAGTGGCTTTGTGAGCACTGAGTGTGACTGGGTTTTGGAGCCCAGTGTGTATTTTTACTTGCCCGCCATGTGCAAGGTAGGATTAAAGGCTATGGCCCACCAGTTTTTGGCTCCATGGTTTCTTTACCGACTGTCCGAATCCAATGCGAACCTGCATGGGCCAGGCTGCTGTGATAGTGGCCCTGGCCATGCCTCCTGGCTTTACAGTTACCTATCTTATTCCTGCCCATGTAAAAGAAATTTCAGTATATACATGTTGGGAAGATAAAATGTATTATGTTCACTTTGTAAAAGATGATGCTGCGCTCGTGGAGGCCGTTGCCCAGGTGATATTAATGTGTGTTGGGGGCAGGCAGAATCCTTGTAGCCTGGGGCTTGGTTTTGGGATTGAGCCTTTCCCACCCTTTTTTTTTAGATTTTTTTTATTTTTTCATTTTATTAGAGAGAGAGGGGGAGACAGAGAGGGAGAGATAGAGAAAGAACAGGAAGCATCAACACCCATATGTGCCTTGCCCAGGCAAGCCCATGGTTTTGAACTGGCGACCTCAGCATTCCAGGTCCACGCTTTATCCACTGCGCGTCGATATGGGGTCATACAATCCAATTATGCCTCAGAGAAGTGACTTTGTATTAGAGACTTTCCTATTTTGTATATTGGATTAAAGGTTTGGATTTCTACACTATAAAATAGGATCAGAATGGGAGCTTGCGCTCTTGTTTCCTGAGATTATTATTAGAAGAGAGTGCAGAGAGGAGAGCAGAAAGAGGCCACGTGGCCAGGAGAAACAGCCAAGATGGCGGAGTATTGAGTGGGAGGCCAGTTTGTGCAGTTTGATGCTGGAGAAGGAAGGAGATGGGGAACAGAGGTGAATAAGTCTGGTGAGCTAGAAATCTTTGATTCTAGGAAACTCGGATAAGTCAGTAGCTTTGTGAGTACTGAATGCGAGTAGGTTTTGGAGCCCAGTGTGTGTTTTACTTGCCCGCCGGGTGCAAGCTAGAATTAAAGATGACAGCCCATCAGATTTTGGCTCCGTTGTTTTTTTACCAACTGTCCGAATCCAATGTGAACCTGTATGGGCCAGGCTGCTGTGATGGTGGCCCTGGCTACTGGCTTTACAATATGCTTTTACTTTTGTGTGTGTGTGCGTGTGTGTATTTTTCTGAAGTTGGAAATGGGGAGTCAGTCAGACAGACTCCCGCATGCGCCCAACCGGGATCCACCTGGCATGCCCACCAGGGGGTGATTCTCTGTCCATCTGGGGCATTGCTCTATTGCAACCAGAGCTATTCTAGTGCCTGAGGCAGAGGCCATAGAGCCATCCTCAGTGCTCGGGCCAACTTTGCTCCAATGGAGCCTTGGCTGTGGGAGAGGAAGAGAGACAGAGAGGAAGGAGAGGGGGAGGGGTGGAGAAGCAGATAGGTGCTTCTCCTGTGTGCCCTGGCCAGGAATCAAACCTGGAACTCCCGCACGCCAGGCCGATGCTCTACTACTGAGGCACACTTTTACTTTTAATCAGTCCCACAGATTTTCCAGCTTTGTGTTCTTGTTCTCGGCCTCCCCAATCTCTCACCAATTTCATGTGACCCCCACATCTTCAACTTCAATTCTTATGAACAATACACTGGGCAAAAATGCCATTTTCCAGATCATTTTTTCAATTGCTGAGATTTTGGTTATCAGCAATTATCAACAGTTTGACTAAAATAAACTCATAAATATTCTACAGGTCTGGACGTTGCTTAAGTTGACAAAAGAGACCTGGGGTTCTCCCTACCCTCATTAAACAACTTCAGGGAGATGCCACCCCTCCATGGAATAAGAGCCACTCTACAGAGGGAGGAAACCTTACTGGAAAGGTCACCAAATCCAAGGAGGGAGACACTCTCCAGGGAGTTATCCTTTCTCTGGGGAGAAACCTCCTGTAAAGGTGAGGCTGAAGCTCCTTATCAGGGACTGACCCCACCACACAGAGGTGTCCTGCCCTCGCAGTTTACGCCCAGCTCCGTCCCAGCCCTGCTCTGTCAACTCCCCGTGCCATGCGCCAAGCCCCACGCCATCCCCTCCCAGCACTCTTCGTGCACCTTGCTATTTCAGCCACCCCGCACCACCCGGCACAGCACCATCGCCCCTGTGTCGGGAGAACGCTCCACCCACCTACCGGCTTAATGCACACCGCTGTCTCCAGGACCCACGCATCCCCGCCACTCGCAGCCACGCCCCATACACCCCATGCTACCCGCCTGGTCTGTCCCCGCCCCATGCCCTCAGCGCGCCTCCCCGCACTACCCACTTCTCCTTCATAGTCCCCGCCCTCAGCCTTAGCTGCACCGCGCCATTCCTGTCCCATGCTGTCAGCGCCTCGCCCGCGGATCCGCCTTGCACCGCCCCACACTTCACTGTCTCCCCCACACAGTGTGCCCCGCTGTGAGCCCTGCCCCCGAGCCCCGCCCCGCCTCTCACCGTTTCTGCCCCATGCCATGCCTAAAGGAAAAGCACGCAAAGAAATTCAAGGTAAAAAAAGGAGAAAGACACCTCCATGATGTAGAAGTAGGTTGACAGTTTTTTGTTTACATGCGCCCAGATTGCAGCAGAGGAAAGAACTTTTACCTAGCTGTTATTCTCAAGATGCACATGAGGTGGCAGCAAAAACATAGTTGTGAGTTTTTTTTCCTGGATGGGTCCACTGTGATGTTGATCCAAATATGTGAAAAACAGAGAAACAAATGCCCTGGCTGGATGGCTGGGTTGGTTGCAGCATCATGCTGAGTTGCAGAGGTGGCTGGTTCAGTCCTAGGCTGGGGCACATATGGGAACAGATTGATGCTTCTGTCTCCCTTTCCCCCTTCCCCTCTCTGGATTTAATTTTAAAATAAAATAAAAAGTAGGCAATGGCAGTGCCCATCACATTAAATGAGAATGAAGACCTGGTAATAATTTTTATTTTAAGACCCTCACATGCCTCACCTTACCTATTTCTCCCATTTGCCGAGTGAGACACAGATGATTGTTATCTCCATTTCGCAGATATTTGAAATAAAGACTGATGCTAACATAGTTCAAAGTCCAGAACCAATGGTCCAAGATGGGCCAGAAGAGGGTGCACTCACAGTAACCTGGGCAAATTGAGCAATCCAAGTACTCCTGTAGCCTTGTGTTGAATATTGTACTTTTTAAAAGTTTTTTATGTTTTTAAGAAAACCTGCACATAACCTGATGGTCCTGCTTACCATGTTCCTGCTTGCCATGTTCTCACCCAATGTGGTGTTTGAGGTGGAACTTGGGCAGGAAACGAGATAGGATAGGTGGGGAGTGATGAGGTGGTTTGGCCCTTCCCAAGTGCTCGACCAACAGGTCCCTTTAAGAGTGCCTTCCCACTTCTACCATCTCCCTGTCTGATGGCACTTTAAAATCTGTTCTTTAGTCCAGAGTTCCACTCTCCTTCTACCCATATGTCCTTCCTCAGAGGTTTCACCTGACAGGAGCTTTCTACAGGCTCAATGAACTCTAGAGCTGACTTCTGCTTCCACTACGTACAAGCAAAGAAATAAAAACTCAGTCTTCTCCTCTGTCAAGTGCGGAGAACAACTCCCACTCAGGTGGCTGTGAGGATTCAGAAAAGTGGTGCATGTTAACTCCTGCCAACCGTGTAACCAGCACTCTCTCCCTCTGTCCTATTTTGGCCCATGCCTTATACAACATTTCTATTAATCTTCTCCACTCTGCAGCCACCACCATATGGCATGTGAAACCTTGGAGCTCAGGAAGGCCTTCCTGCACTCTGTCCTTGCTGTTTCCAGCTGACATCCAGGCCAATAATAAACTGATGTGACCAAGCACCTGGAAGCCCAGGCTTAGCCGGGGACACTCTCCCAGTCCTTGCACTCTCACAACCTCTTCACTCCTTGGAGGCCACAGTCTGAGAAGGGACACTGAGGGGCCACCTATAAAAAAGAGGCATCCAGAGGAAAAAGGCAGAAGGACTCAGTGCCCATAACCCCCACCATTATTATGATTTGCTCTTGGCCTTCTCTAGAAGCAGAGCAGCTATGGCACAAAAAGGCCACACCCACAGGCCGCTGGGCTGTTTTCCCTAAACTCCTTCCTGGCATCTAATGTGAGATCCTCAAGCTGTAGAAATCGTTCATATGGCCATACTGGGGTCTCTGTAAAAATGAGACTCTCCAACCTATTCATTTTAAAATATCAATTTTTAAAGTTTTTAATTATTAATTTTAGAGAGAGAAGACAGAGAAAGGTGGGGAGGAGCAAGAAGCATTAACTGGTAGTTGCTTCTCCTGTGTGCCTTGCCCAGCAGAGCTTGGGGTTTCTAACCAGCAACTTCAGCATTTCCAGCTTGAAGCTTTCTTCACTGGACCACCACAGGTCAGGCTATTTATTGATTTTAGAGAGCAAGAGGAAGGGGAGTGGGGGGACAGACAGAGGCCAAGAGAGAAAAACACTGATGTTTTGTTCCACTTATTTAAGCATTTAATGGTTGTTTCTAACACGTGTCCTGACAAGAAATCAAACCTACAACATTGACATATTGGGAGGACACTCTAACCCACTGAACTACCTGATGAGGACTCCACTCTATTCATTTTGTAAGTTAGCTCTCAATATGCCAATGTGGCTTATCTGTGTCCATGGTTAAGATATGGGACACCTTCCAGTGCGTGATGACCTGGGCCTCCTTCACTCACTCCTGTCTGACTGAAATGCAGGGGACAATAAACTTCTGAGGATATAGTGGATTCATGAAATAGGCCATCAAGCCTAGAAATATTTGAGCTTTAGTGCTGATTAAGCTTAAGCTAAATAAAATGTTGAAGACTCTTACTAAAACAGGCTTTTCTAGATTTATAAAATATAATGTGCAAATTCCTTACCTGTCTTTCTCCACAAATATCCAGCTACCTGTCTATGAAAACACAACAACCATTACTTGACAGACACCAGACAGAGGCCACAGTTAGACTCAGGACCCCAGACATAGACCCTTTGTTCCTTCATTTATACAATAAACTCCAAACCAAAAGTAGGACCCTGGGCCCCAGGCCCCAAGCCAAACATTGTTCTCTAGACCCAAGTCAGACCCTGGAACACAAATACCAGGCACCAAAGACTGACACAAGAATTTGGACACCAGATGCCCCACATTACATCTTATGGGTAGAGCTGCATGTGGGCCCCACACAGATGCCACACAGCTCCACACAGATTCAACCACAGATGCTGCAGACTGAATCCACATCTGTAACTGAGACCCTGCAGCCAAACTCCAGACATGGAGCCAGACAACAGACCCAAGTTTCCACATAACAGATGCAGGAGCTCAACTGGATCCTTACAATGTAAACATAGCTGGGACTCAATACAGAAAACTCATGACTCTCTGAGTCCAAGCAGCTAGCTTCTCAGATGTGTCTTCATGCCAGTGTAAATGAGGAAGCACTACATAATTCCACCAAACCCTGCAAAAATTAACCAAAACAGCTAACAGTGAACAAAAATAACAGTAAACCCAGCTGGCAGAGGTCCATATCTCAGCTGCAGCACTTCCCTGAAGTTAGTTTCTCATCCTTTATCTTCACATACCCAGCTCACTGATAGGATGAGAGATAAAAAACAGACACATTTTTATTGTACCCAACAGCTGTGGTAATAATCAAATCAACTTAATCAGATGAACAAGAGATACTCAACATATAATACATGCTCAAGGTGAACTCATATTCAAACAAGACAATAAAGTAACAGGGGGTCCTCTCACAGGATGCTCTGCCTTGTGAGAGTAAGGGGTCATGCTCGTAAGCTCTGGGTCCAGTAGTTGTGGAAGGGGTCTCACCTGACACAGGGAGTCCTGTCACATTGGTTCTGTTTCCTGTGGGCATAGAAAATAAGCCCACCAGAGAGAAGGGGAGTCCTTTCATCAGCTCTGGAACCTGTGAGTGTGAGGAGAGGTCCCTCCCTGAGAGAGTAAGGAAGGCATCACCTCATTTTTAATCTACATGAGTGCAAGGACAGGTCTTCCCCTGAGAGCATAGGGTATCCCATCACATCTGCTCTACATCATTTGACGTTGTGGAAGGGTCACAACTGAGAGAGTAGAAGGTCTGAGTTTGGTGACATTGGCTCTGGACCCTGTGATGTAAGAAGGGGTCCTACCGCAGGAGTCATGGTATGGCAGTACTGGGTCTTCTGACTGTGGTGAGGGACCCCACCTGGGTGGGGGTCATGTGAGCTTTGGATTTTGCTCTGTGGAGAAGCGTCCCACCTGAGAGAGTGATGAGCTTACTCCCATGTGCTTTAATTTTTAACATTATGGAGACACAGACATCCAGAGCTGGGGGTGATGGGAGGTGCCTTGGACATTCACTGTGTCCCTGCAACATGACAATGGCAGATGCTCAATAAACAGGCGCTGTTCCCAAGGTGCACACTAGATGGCAGCAGAAAAGAGCGTTCCTGGCAGCATGCACCAGAGTGTGCCTGAGGTTCAGCTCAGACAGCCTGACAGAGTGGAGAATCCAGTCACATCAGCTCTGCCTCCTCTGAGTGTGGCCAGGGGTCTAACCCTGAGTGAATATGGAGCCCTGATACATCAGACCTGACCCTGTGATTAGCGGCAGTGGTCTCACCTGAGACTAGGGGGTCCTGTCAAGTGCAGCGACCAGTAAATGCTTATGTAAATGGAACAACAAATCTCTCTCTCTCATCAATAATTTTTTTTAAAAAAGCTGAAGGCCTGGCTACTGGAATTGGCAGCGACTGATGCTGCTGGACCCTGCTGTCTCTTCCTCTCTGCGGGGAAAACGGGAGCCCAGACACATCACCGGGCAGCTCTACGATTGTGGTTTCCATTCCATTCCCCTTCCTCAGGATCTCTCTCTCTCTCTCTCTCTCTCTCTCTCTCTCTCTTTCTCTCTCTCTCCATGACCTCGTTGCACCCAGGCTCTCTGTTCTGAAACCTCTCTTATTGAACCTTACTCTACCATAGGCACGCACCCCTCCTTTCCCTTACCCACCTCTTCATAGCGCCCCTCACAGCAGCCCCATCCTCCTTCCAAACACAGGCCACAGCCCCTTCCCTTCTCACCCCGGGTTTCTCCAGCCCCGAAGTGATGCGGCTGCACCCTGCTTCCACCTCCGCCTACACTACACCCCTCACCTGGCCCAGCCTGGGCCCTTCTCTCACCTCCCACCAGAGCTGCGCTCCTTCCCCCACTGTCTCACCTTCTCCCCTCCCCCACCTGGAAGCGTTCTAGTCACTTGTTTCTCTGGAGGTTATTTGTCTGGACATCACCACCCTCTCCCATCAACGTTCCACCCCTAGAACCTTGGCAGCCTGTGCTCTGTCTGGCCTGACACCCCGAACAACTTCTGCCACCACACCTGCCCATTCAGATTCATCCGCACTGGGCATCTCAGGTCCTGACACCACTAGGAAGGAAAAGCAGAGGAGAGACGAGTAAAGGCTGAGGGAGGCTGTTATCTGAGAAGTGCTTCTGGAACCTGGCCGGCTGGGAGTGGCTTCAGGACCAGTGAGCCCTGACCTGAGCTGAGCAGCTGGGGCAGGGCTGCCCGACAGTGGTGTGGCCGGACTCATGCAGGCTGAAATGCACCCCTCACCCCAGACCCAAATACCTCTCACAGGCTGGCGAGAAGCCACATCCAGGTCTATCCTTGCCCTTGACTTCAGGGTGCCCTCTGCCCAGCACAGACCTGCTGGAGCCAGGAAGAAAGAAGTGGCTCCAGGTCTCTCCTCACTTGTTTCTGGAGGCTCCACCTACCCATGAGATGCTGGGCTGGAGTCTGGAGAAACAATTCTCCTCCAGGTCTCTCCTAGCCCCTTCCTACAGAAACCTCTCCTGCCCATCATTCTGGCTAAAGAAGGAGTGTAAATTCAGCCCCAGATGACCCTATTCATCACACAATCTACTGCAGCTGGGATGCAGAATCCTGCTCACGGTCTTTCCTGGCCGGTGAACTGAAGACTCACTGTGCTCTTCACACCCTGGTATGAGCAAGGAGGGAGAATTCACCAGCCAGTCTCCCCTTCTCGTTTTTTCATGACCCCTTCAAAGAGATGCATTCAGAGGAAATAAATATTCATCTCTGGGTCTTTCCTCATCCCTTAGCAGAAACATCTGCTCTGTCCTCACACACTGACCTCAAGCCTCCATGGAAAACTTGCCACAAGTTCAGCCACATTCTTCTCCAGACAGTCCTTCTCCTCCATGGTTGCTGGGAATTGGAATAGAAAGTCTGCCTCCAGGTATCCCTCACCCCTCACCCCAGGACACCAGATGTCAGACATGTGGATCCAGAGAACAAACCTCTCAGGGTCTTTCTCCTATCGCTTATAAAAGTCCTTCTTTCTGGAGCTTGGAACATGCACCTAGGCTCTGGACTTGGCTCTGCTGCCTGGAAGCCTGTGAGGTTAGACCTCACCATGCTCAATAAACTGGGACCACAAGCAGTGTGCTTCTGAATTTGCTTTGCACTCTATAGGAGGGGCTCACAAAAATTGGTCCCAAGAGAATAGCTCATCTAATTTGGGACATGAAGCATGTACCACATAAATAGCCTGGGTATGCTTTTTGGGTCCTCACAAGCTGCCTGTAGCTGTTCCCCACTCTCTCTCACCTCAATCCCTTCCCCTTACCTAATATCCTCTGGACCACATTGCTCACTTTACATTTGGATTTTGATATATGGACAAAAATAGAGCCCTTGTCTACTAAGGGGGACCCCACCCAAAGTGTACAAAACAGCTGGAAGAACAGCTATTCTGCTACAGACTGGATTTCCTCATCTTCCTCTCTTGTTCCACCCATGCACTCACTCGGTCCACATAGAGGGAACTGGAGGACAATAATTACCTGCTCGTAGCAGGCTACATGGGGAAACCTACCTTCCTCAGAGCCCTACACCTTTTCCTTGCTCCCTGTCTCACCTGGCCATTGAGGAAGTTGATGGGGAGGTTCCACATTCATCCAACCCAGCAGAAGAGATGGTCATTCCAGAGCTGACTCATTCAATGTGTCCTGACTATAAACCCCAGAATGTGAACAAATATTTCCCCTGTAACATTACACAAATTAGTAGAATGTAAAGTCACTGACAGCAGGGACATTAGTTACTAGCACAGTGCCTGGTATATGATGGGCACTTTGAAAGGCTTTAAGAGTACGGGAGGAAGGAGAGACGAAAAACAAGATGAAAAGAAGGGTGATAGAGAAATCCAGGGAGGGAAAGAGGAAGAGAGGAAGAAATAAAGAGAAAAACAAATCATAGCTAGAGAGAAAAAATGGGGGAGAAAAGAGAAAGATTCATCACAATTATACACATTCATATTCTTTGAGATACTAAGTTTATGATAAAAGTTCTCAGCATTTACCAAGCATTCAGAAAATATTTTTACAGCATTAAAGAATAAATGGAAATTACAGGCTCCACAATGTTGAATTTCTTGGACTCCTGAACTTCCTGGATTTGATAAACATAATCAAGGGACAACTTGAAAATAATGTGCCTCTCTGTCCACCTGCAGGTCTACCTGTAGAACGGTACCAAATGTCACAAATTGGCACTGTTCTTCATGCAAGTCAGTGCTTATGGAATGAACAGAATGCTGGAGCTATTGGAGACTTTAGGCACCACGGAGTAATCTGATCCCTTTATTTTACAAATAGGGAACAGGAAACCAAGAAATAAAAAGCAATTAACACAAGACTTTCTGTTTCTGGTTTTACAAGTAAGAAGTTGAACGTTATGCCCATCTTCACAGGAGAAAAAAGCTAAACAAGGTGAAAATAAACTAATCCTCCTGGATCCAACAAAGAATTGAAGTCAGAGAGAAAACCAATGTCTCAATATTTGTATAGAGGTTTGACCATGAGGAATAATAGCATATCAGAGCAGAAGCCTGTAGCTGCAGCCAATATCAGACTTTATTTAAGAACTCTCCAGTGGGTCCAAGATGGTGGCACATGTGGGCGCTAAACTTGCACCCTCCCAATATCCATACCCATTATCAAAACCATACAATTCCTTTCTAGTCAGAACTCTTGATTTAAAATTCTTTAACCTTGCCTGACCAGGCGGTGGCACAGTGGATAGAGCATCAAACTGGGATATAGAAGACCCAGGTTCGAGACCTTGAGGTCATGAGCTTGAGCATGGGCTCATCTTTTTTGAGCCAAGCTCACCAGCTTGAGCCCAAGGTCGCTGGCTCAAGCAAGGGGTTACTTGGTCTGCAGAAGGCCCGTGATCAAGGCACATATGAGAAAGCAATCAATGAACAACTAAGGTGTTGCAACGCGCAAAGAAAAACTAATGATTAATGCTTCTCATCTCTCTGTTCCGGTCTGTCTGTCCCTGTCTATCCCTCTCTCTGTCTCTGCAAAAATAATAATAATAATAATAATAATAAAATTCTTTAACCTTTAGTGACAATTAAGTTGGCCTTCTTTTTATCCTAGTTTCCCTTTTTGCAAAGCCTGATTAAAAGAGTCCTTAGTTTTTCCATATATTTGCCATATGTAGACCAACCAGCTTCCGGTTTGTGATTGGAGTAAGGCATGCTGTTTTTCTACTTTAGCAGCAGTGGGAGTTGTCGGGATCACGATGTGTGGACTTGTCCATGTGAAAGTCAGTCCTTGGGTGATGTAATGCTGGAAGCACCTCTTGGATAGTCTTTGAACAGTTTGCTGAGTAACCTGTAAATCCTGCAAGTACTAGGGAAAGGGTGGTTACATTTCTACACTCTGCAGCAAGAGCTTAAGTCCTAGTGACTACTGCTTCTAGCTGGAATTAGCAGCAGGTCCCAGCCTACAATAGGTATGGGCATTGAGACAAGAGGAATAAAGGAGATACTATACATTAAATAAAGTGACAAAATTAGACTGTCAATACCCACAGTAGAGATCTTTGAGGGATAAATAAAACTTAAATATTTAAGGGAGGCATAGTAGATGGCCCTTGTCTTTACAAGAAATGAGATTAGCTTATTTGCTACTTGGAAGAAATACCTTAGGCTCGTGAAAGATGTCCTTGGGCCTTCAGTAGCAATTCCCAGCATGCTGGGCAAGGTCAGGTTACAGGTAGCTGGAGCACAGCTAGAAGAGACTGAACCCTCCCTCCATGGAGCCAGGTGGCAGCTTACCTTCTTATGTCCTTCTTTCCACAGCAGAGGTGAGTCCCTTGATGGGGCCAGGAAGCCTAGCAGGCTTCAGTTCAATGACCTTTTTTCACTCTTGAAGTAGGTCCCTGATGAAATTCTATGAAGCCCTTTAGGGCGCTGGAGCCAAAAGCTGGTATTTCCTGACTTCTTTTGGGCCTTATTTGCCTTTTCTGTTACTTCCTTGGCCATTATAGACCTTAAAAGCCATGCTCAGAAGATCTCACTGAGGGGCTTGACTAGGAGCAAAATTGGGAATTCAGTGTTTACAGAAGCCTATTAGACTGAGGAAAGAAAAGATTTGGTCTGTGGTGGTAGGTGGTTGGAGACTGTGGAGGGTCTGAGTTTGATCTAGGGTAAGACTTCAGGTGGTGGGGGATAAGGTGATGCCTAGATAGACTAGGGACTGAGAATGAAGTTGAACCTTAGTAGAGAAGACATGATATCCCTTTACAGCAAGGAAGTTAAGAAGGGTTGTGGTGAGTCTCCTTGAGGCAGGCAGGGAGGGGCTGCAGAGGAGTAGGTTATTTACATATTGTAAGAGAGTACTAGTTTTGAGATTCCATGCTGTTAAATCCTGAGCTAGTGCCTGCCCAAACAGGTGTGGGCTGTTTCTGATCCCCTGGGGTAAGACAATCCAGGTAAATTGCTGGGCTGCATTAGTGTCTGGGTAAAGGCAAACAGAAAGTAAGAGTCAGGGTGTAGAGGAATGGTAAAGAAGGCATTCTTGAGGTCTAGGATTGTGAAGTGAGTGGTGTGTGAGGGAATGTGTGACAGTAATTTGTAGAGATTAGGGACTACTGGATGGAGGGGAATTACTGCCTCATTGATTAGGTGTAAGTCTTGTATGAGGTGATAAGCTTCTGAAGGGTTTTGAAAAGAAAGGATGGGGGTATAGCAGGGAGAGTCCATGGGAATGAGTAAACCTGGTTTAAGAGGTGAGTAATTATTGGTTTAAGGCCTTAGAAACAGACAGTTACACATTGAACAAAGACTTTACATAAAATTTATGAAATAAGGAATTTAACTGAGCGTGCTTTACTTGTTTCAATTCAAATTATACCAGAGATATTTTCTGACAAACAAAGAGACAAGATGGATTACTTACTCACACAGCTTAATATACAATTCTGCTTTTTAAGTTTTTCAAGATGGCAGGCAGTTGCCAGCATAGAGGGGAGAAAGAGAGAAAGCAAACGGATGGACAGTGTGAGCAGCTGGATGGAAAGGAGGGTCAGAATCTGCAGGAGGAGGAGGAGAAGGTTAAAGTATTGGTGTGGTGCCATGTGGTCCATCAAAAGGATTTTAGAATTCTGAGGAGAGGGGAGAGGATGAGGGGTATTGGAAGGAACAGGTAGTCTCTCAAGAGGGGTAAGTGTGGTATTGCAGGTGAATGAGGTGAGGTTTCTTTGGCCAAAAACGGCCTGCGTATAGAACAGAAGGCCCAGAAATTAAGGACAGGAGAGAGGGGAGAAGAAAGCCCGCATGTAAGGAATTTCTGATGCCCTCTTTGTCCAGTGGCAGAAATTGTCAAGATCTCTTAGGATATTGTAATCAAATGTCCTGTTTTCAGGCCAATGGGAGTCATTCTCTAGTCTGTACTGAGGCCATGCCGTGTTACAGAAGAAGATTAATTTCTTCGGTTTGAGGTCTGAGAGACTGAGTTTGGTGAGGTTTTTTATGAGAAATTCTAAAGGGGTCTGGTCAGAAGGCTTAGACTCTGAAGAGCCCATAGTGGAGACAGGTGAGCAAGAGGGGTGTTCCCGCCTTTTGTCACTGTCCCAAGAGGAGAGAATCTCCGTGTGGGGGAGTCATCCCTGATAGAGGTCGTCACCACCTGTCAGGGAGCTCCTAGGATGAGAAGTCTGAGAGAGTGAGAAGGAAGAATCTCCTTACTTTTCTGGTCCAGCAGGGGTTCAGGACACGGTTAGATTGCCGGCCAATCGACCTACAATTACACATCCAAACAGAATCAGGGAGTAATCCCGGGATGAGCTGCCACTGTCCATTGCTTCCCTGGTTGTAAGTTTGGATGGCAAAGAGGAATCGTCCAGGCAGTTAGTACCCTGTCCCGAATTTTGGCACCAAATGTTGGAATCCATGGGAGTCCAAAAGACCAGAGTAAGGCTTTATTGAAAGGAAGAAAGGTACCTTGCCAGGCACTTCTCCAGGAAGAAGAGCACTGGTTACAGACTAGGGGCAAGTTATATAGTGTTTGGGAGAGCCTGAGGGGATACTGAGGCAAAAGTTCTGTTATGTTTGGAATGCTCCTCCTTGGGGTGGCTTCTTAGCTTTTTGGAATTCCTTTGTCTCAGAGGCAATAGTCCAGTAAGGGTGAGGTCTGACAGATAAGCAGACCATCAAGAGGGCGCTTTGGAATTTACATATCTATCACTTTTGCCACCAGAGGAGGAGGGAATCAGAAATTCCTTACATGCAGGTTTTCTTCTCCCTTCTCTCCTGTCCTTAATTTCTGTGCCTTCTGTTCTATATGTAGGCGATTTTTGGACAAAGAAACCTCACCTAAAATATCGGCTCCTAATATTTACTTCTCTGCAACTCCCAATCCTCTCTCCCTCCTGCCTGACCCCCGAGGGCACCCCTTTCTTGGAACCCCTCTTATTCCCTTTGCAAATCTTTTTAGCTTCAGTCTATTCCCTCCAAAAAACCCCTCCCCTTTCTTCACTGAATTCTTTTTCTTATTCACTTGCAAATAACAGTCTCTTTTTCCTCTTCTGCTGGCCAGTGGCCCCTCTCTTTTTAATTGTGTTCTTAAATCCCTCCTTCCTCCTTAAAAGCTGTGGCTCTGGCTGCAGTGCCTGTCTCTTCTTCAACCCTTCCCCACTGGCTTTGGCTGTATTTTCCCCATTTACCTCTCCCCACTAGCTTCCACTACAGCTATGCCCTCTCCCCCTCATCCTCTCCCCTCTCTACAGAGCTCTAGCACTTTAACCTCCTCCTCCTCCTCCTGCATATTCTGACCCTGTTTCTTTCCATCCAGCTGTTCACACTGTCCATCCGTCCGCTTTCTCTCTTCCTCCCCTCTATGCTGGCAACTCCCTGCCATCTCGGAAAACTTTAAAAAAGCAGAATTGTCTATTAAGCTTTTTGAGTAAGTAATCTGCCTTGTATCTTTGTCAGAAAATATCTCTAGTATAATTTTAATTGAAACAGTAAAGTGTTCTCATTTAAAATTTTTAATTCATTATATATAAAATCTTTGTTTCCTCTGAAACTGTGTCTGTTTCCAAGGCCATAAACCAATAATTACCCACCTCTTAAATCAAGGCTTACTCATCTCCATGAACTCTCCCTGCAATACCCTCATCCTTCCTTTTCAAAAACCTTCAGGGCTTATTACCTATACAAGACTTACACTTAATCAATGAGACAATAGTTCTCCATCTAGTAGTCCCTAATTAATCTCTACTAGTTACTGTCAAATATTTCCTCAAACACCACTCACTTCACGGTCCTAGACCTTAAAAATGCCTTCTTTACCATTCCTCTACACCCTGACACTTACTCTCTGTTTCCTTTTACCCAAACATTAATACAGCCCAGCAACTTACATGGACTGTCTTACACCAGGGGTTCAAAAACAGCCCACACCTGTTTGGGTAGGCACTAGCTCAAGATTTAGCAGCATGCAATCTCAAAACTAGTACTCTCTTATAATATGTAGATAACCTACTCCTCTGCAGCCCCTCCCTGCCTGCCTCAAGAAGACACATCGCCACCCTTCTTAACTTCCTCACTATGAAGTGGTATCATGTTCTCTGCTAAGCCTCAACTTCACTCTTAGTCTGTAGCCTATATGGGGTCACCTTAATCCCCACCACCTGAGGTCTCACCCTAAATCAAACTCAGACCCTCCACAGTCTCCAAACACCTACCACCACAAATCAAATCCTTTCTCTCCTCAGTCTAATAGGCTTCTTTAAATACTGGATTCCCAATTTTGCTCTCTTAGTCAAGCCCCTCAGTGAGATCTTCTGAGCATGGCTTTTAAGGTCTATAATGGCTAAGGAAGTAACAGAAAAGGCAAATAAGGCCCCCCCAAAAGTCAGGAAACACCAGCTTTTGGCATATGCTCTTAAAGGCTCCAGAACCCCCCAAAGGGCTTCATAGAGTTCCACCAGGGCCCTGCTCCAGAGTGGAAAGAAAGGTCATTGAACTGAAGCCTGCCAGGCTTCCGAGCCCCATCAAGGGACACATCATTGCTGTGGAAAGAGGGACACGAGAAGGTAAGCTGCCCCCTTGCTCCATGGAGGGAGGGTTCAGTCTCTTCTAGCCCTGCTCCAGCTACCTGTGACCTGACCTTGCCCAGCATGCTGGGAATTACCACTGAAGGCCCAAGGACATCGTTCATGAGCCTAAGGTATTTCTTCCAAGTAGCAGATAAACTGACCTCATTTCTTATAAACACAAGGGCCATCTACTATGCCTTGCCTAAATATTTGAATTTTATTTATCCCTCAAAGATCTCTACTGTGGGTATTGACAATCTAATTTTTGCTTTATTTAATGCATATTTCCTTTATTCCTCTTATCTCAATGCCCCATGACTATTATAGGCTGGGACCTGCTGCTAATTCCAGCTAGAAGCAGTGGTCACTAGGTCTTAAACTCTAACTCCAGAGTGTAGAAATGTAACCACCCTTTCTCCAAGTACTTGCAGGATTTACAGGTTACTCAGCAAACTGTTCAGAGACTGCCCAAGAGGCGCTTCCAGCATTACATCACCCAAGGATTGACTTTCACGTGGACAGGTCCACACACCCTGATCCTGACAACTCCCACTGCTGCTAAGGTAGAAAAATGGCATGCCTTACTCCAACCACAAACCTGAAAGCTGGTTGGTCTATGTATGGCAAATATATGAAGAAACTAAGGACCCTTTTAATCAGACTTTGGGAAAAGGGAAACTAGGGTAAAAAGAAAGTCAACTTAACTGTCACTAAAGGTTAAAGATTTTTAAACCAAGAATTCTGACTAGAGCCTGACCAAGCGGTGGTGCAGTGGATAGAGCATTGGACTTGGATGTGAAGGACCCAGGTTTGAGACCCCAAGATCACCAGTTTGAGCACGGGCTCATCTGGCTTGAGGAAAAAGCTTGCCAGCTTGGACCCAAGGTCGCTGGCTCGAGCAAAGGGTTACTCAGTCTGCTGAAGGCCACAGTCAAGGCCCATATGAGAAAGCAATCAATGAATAATTAAGGTGTTGCAATGAAAAACTGATGATTGATGCTTCTCATCTCTCTTCATTCCTGTCTGACTGTCCCTATCTCTAACTCTTTCTCTGTCCTTGTAAAAAAATTCTGACTAGAAAAGAATTGTATGGTTTTGATAATAGAAGGTATAAGGTATGAAAATACTTTTGAAAGAAAAAGGAAAAGCAAGTTCTTATGAAGGCCAGTTATTTCTGGATAAGAAAGTTTATAAAAGTTGAGGGTTGACAAGGTTTGTGCAGGTTGTAGGAGATTTTTACCAAGAAAAAAAAATTGAACAAACAGAAAACGGGTTTTCTTTTTTTTTAACTTAAATTTTTTATAAATAAATTTTTATTTTTATGAGGTGACATCAATAAATCAGGGTACATATATTCAAAGAAAACATGTCCAGGTTATCTTGTCATTAAATTCTGTTGCATACCCATCACCCAAAGAGAGATTGTTCTCCATCACCTTCTATCTAGTTTTCTTTGTACCCCTCCCGCTCCTCCTCCCCTTTCTTTCCTCCCCCCACCCCCCATAACCACCACTCACTTGTCCATGTCTCTTAGTCTCATTTTTATGCCCCACCAATGTATGGAATCCTGCAGTTTTTGTTTTTTTCTAATTTACTTATTTCACTCTGTATAATATTATCAAGATCCCACCATTGTTTTGTAAGTGATGCGATGTCATCATTTCTTATGGCTGAATAGTATACCATGGTGTATATGTGCCACATCTTCTTTATCTAGTCTTCTATTTTTTTTTACAGTGATTAAAGTCTTTAAGCAAACTCTTGGGCCCTGGCCAGGTTTGCTCAGTGGTAGAGCGTTGGCCTGGCGTGCAAGGGGTCCTGGGTTTGATTCCCGGCCAGGGCACACAGGAGAAGCGCCTATCCACTTCTCCACCCCTCCCACTCTACTTCCTCTCTGTCTCTCTCTTCCCCTCCCGCAGCGAGGCTCCATTGGAGCAAAGATGGCCCGGGCACTGGGGATGTCTCATTGGCCTCTGCCTCAGGCGACAGAGCGACACCCCTGGAGGAGCAGACCATCGCCCCCTGGTAAGCAAAGCATCGTCCCCTGGTGTGCGTGCCAGGTGGATCCCGGTCGGGTGCATGCAGGGAGTCTGTCTGACTGTCTCTCCTCATTTCCAGCTTTGGAAAAATACAAACAACAACAACAACAAAAAACTCTTGGCCAATACAGCAAGAATCCAAAAAGAGTTGTGTTCTTAACATGTTCTCCAAGTCCAAGTTGACCCCAACACCATGCCAAATCCGTGAAAAATGCAACCCAACCCCAGTTTAGTCTGTTAGGAGCTGTCACAAGGAGCAGGAGTCCAGGAAAAGTCCATATCCAGAAAAAGTCAAATGGCACTGGAATTGTTGTCACAATTCTATACTTTGCAGCTCACGTCCAAGTCCCAGTGAACGCTGCTTCTAGCTGGTAATGATTCAGGTAGACTGGAAAAGCCATCTGCAGCATGTGTGGAAATGGAGCTTCTGTTCTCCTCTGCCTGGAGAGATGAGACCAGGTTGCTTTTCCCTGGAGCTCTATGACTGTGGCTTGGTAAAGAAAACCTTGGGATACACTAAGCTGGGTGGCAAAGATAGATTCATAATAGAAGTTGGCAAAAGGGGGAAAGAGAGCTCTAAATTAGGAGTATGTCCCAGCCTGAAATATGAGTGGGGCATTGAGGTAGGAGGAATACAGGAAACACTATATATTAAACAAAACAGCAGAAAATAGGACTATCAACACCCACAACAGAGATCTTCGAGGGAAGAATAAAAAACCTGACTATTCAGGCAAGACATAGTTAAGTGGCCCTTGTGCAAATGAAATCAGTTTACCTGCTTTTTGGAAGAACTACCCTAGGCTCATCCACAGTGTCATAGATGGGGCTGATGGCCCTGGGTACCTTCAGCCTTCAGTGGCAAACCCCAGCATTCTGGGCAAGTTTAGGTAATAGGTGGCTGGAGCAGGGCTGGAAGAGACTGAACCCTTCCTTAGAGGAATGAGGGGGAAGCCTACCTTCCAGTGTCCCTGTTTCCTCACAGCAGAGGTATGTAAGTCTGGAAGGCTTTAGCTCAAAGACCTTCCTTTCCACTGTTGAAGCAGGACACAGATTGCATCATATGAGACCATCTTTGCAACGTTGGAGCCTTTAAGGGCGTATCCTAAAAGCTGGTAGTTCCCCTGATCTCTATTGGGCTTTTTCTGCCTCAAGGTATCTTAAAAGCCATGCTCAGAAGATCTCGCTGAGGGGTTTGAGGATCCCCATCCACCTATATAAATCTTTTCCATTGGGTAGCTTGATCAACATGGGCATTCCTAGGCCCTGGCCGGTTTGCTCAGTGGTAGAGCATTGGCCTAGTGTGCAAGATTCCTGGGTTTGATTCCCGGCCTAAGCACACAGAAGCGCCCATCTCACTCTCCACCCCTCCTCCTCTCTTTCCTCTCTGTCTCTCACTTCCCCTCCTGCAGCCAAGGCTCCACCGGAGCAAAGCCACCCCTGGCGCTAAGAATGGCCCCGTGGCTTCTGCAGCAGGTGCTAGAATGGCTCTGGTTGCAACAGAGCAACACCCCAGATGGGCAGAACATTCCCCCCTGGTATGCGTGCCGGGTGGATCCCGGTCGAGCACATGTGAGAGTCTGTCTGACTGCCTCCCCATTTCCAACTTCAGAAAAATACAAAAGAAAAAAAAAAGGGCAGTTACTTGTGCTAAAGCTCCAGGGAGCATGGAGTGTGCTCGGGTATATCCTATGAAACATGGAGCTCTATGTTGAAATACAAGTCTTTGAAGGAGGAACTGCTGAAATAGTTCATCAACATTTGTCCCTAAGATAGCAGTCTTTATAGTGGAAACACCATAAGTAAATATTTGCTGTCTGTATATAGATTAAAGGGGGAATATGGAAAATGCTGAAAAGCCATGATAATAGCATATAATTCTAGACTTTGAGCTGATTTTGACAGTTTCAGTATAAAGTTGTCCATTGATTTACAAGAGCAATTTGCCATTTAGTGGAAGATTCCCAGAGCAATTGTTGTTGATCCTTTGAAAAAAAAACAACAATAATTTTGAGGCTCAAAACCTATAAACTATAAGGGTCACCTCTGCTCCTTGATAATCCAGGAGGCAACAAGATCAAAATATGGAGGTGTATTCCATGAGCTATTAGATGGTTCAATGTACCCAAACTGTAGCTGCTCTTGTAACAATTGAGCAGCTGCCCCAAGTTTCTCCTGAGAAATGAGCCATTGGTCTACCCATACAGGATTATCTGATTTCCAAGTAATTGGGTTTGCACAATGCATTATTGATGTAGCAGGATCTACCAAGGCCCCTATGCTAATTTTGATATCTTATCCACACCTTCTTGTATTAAATGCCATTTCTATGGAGGTGAGAATTCCTCACTGTTCTTTCCCTATTCTTGGTGGGCAAAAATCTCTTCTCAAGCATATGAGTACTGACTAAACAATTAGGACTGACAAGCAACACTCCCATATTTTTCAAAACATCTCTACCTCAAAAATTAATTGGCCATCCAGGGAGCACATAAGGCTTAAAAAATCCAGAATCGGGAGTTCCAAGATGGCAGCGGAGTAGGTGGACCCACAGACGCCCAGCTCTCCACACTAAACTGGAATACAAATCAATTTAGGAAAAATCAGCATGAAAAACCAACACTGAACTGCAAGAACAGCTCTCAAAAACCAAGGAGCAAAGAGGAAGCCACAATAATCCTGGTAAGGAGTGCATGAATCTCCTCTGCTTACAGGAATGGAAGGGGGGAAGGGTGAGGCTGAGAGCCCAGAGAGGATTTCACAGAGAAAAAAGAGCAGAAACTACTGCTCACAGCCACTTACCTGGCGACCAGGGAGCAAGGTGGGTTGAAAAGACCAGCTTATCCCCCAAGTGGAAAGGACAGGAAGAGGAACAGATTGTGAGGGGCTAAGGTATGCAAGAAACGGAATAAAAAAGCTGACTCATTCGTGTTGGATGCAGTCACAGCTGTAGGAGGGACTGAACCTTTCAAAAAACAGAGCTGAAGTGCTTCTGGATCAGAGATCTCCGGACATCTATCCAGCTCCAATCAGTGCAACAAGACACAGCTGAAAACAAGAAGTGGGGAGGAGGGGCAGTAACTCAGGTCTCCATGAAGATCTGAGATACACCTCCCCCTACTGAAGCTGAGAAAAAACCCTGCCCCCAGTGAGATTAGTTGGTGGAAGAGACCTTCAGCATCTCAGGTTACACCCACAGCATTCCTGGTTACATTTTCAGGGAAGCCCCCTGCTGAGATCAGTTAACAAGACTATCAACTGTTAAGAAAATAAACAAATCAAGACTTCAAAGCTGCCCAAATCCAAAAGTGGATTACAAATAATAGCCAATACCAACCCAAAAAGACCTAGAAATAACACAACTAAAAACTGGAGGCAGACAACACCAAGCCTAAACTCAACCAACTCTACAAATAAAAAAATAAAAAAGAGCATGAGAAGACAAAGGAGTGCAATCCAAATGAAACCACAAGAGACATCTTTGAGAGATGAACTGAGTAATATGGAAATAATCAAACTTCCAGATGTGGAGTTCAAAATAATAATTGTAAGGATGCTTAGGGATCTTAGAACAACAATGGAGGGGCAGTTTGAAAACCTAAATAAAGAAATAGCAAGTATAAAAAAGAATCAATTGGAGACGACAAATACAATATCAGAAATAAAGACCAGAATGGAAGGAATTAAAAAACAGGATAGATAGAGCAGAGGACCGAATCAGTGAGTTAGAGGACAACTGGAATGAAGGCATGAAAGCAGAGAAGAAAAGAGAAAAAAGACTCAAAAAGTCAGAGGAAACTCTTAGAGAGCTCTGTGACAACATGAAGAGAAATAACATCCGCATCATAGGGGTTCCTGAAGAAGAAGAAAAAGAACAAGGGATAGAGACTTTGTTCAATCATATCATAGCTGAAAACTTACCTAAATTAATGCAAGAGAAACTCTCACAAATCCAAGAAGCACAGAGGACTCCATTAAAGAGAAACCCAAAGAAACCTACACCAAGACACATCATAATTAAAATACCAAAGCTAAGCGATAAAGAGAAAATATTAAAAGCTGCAAAAGAAAAAGAAGTTATCACCTACAAAGGAGCCCCCATAAGGATGACATCCGACTTCTCAACAGAAACACTTGAGGCCAGAAGGGAGTGGCAAGAAATATTCAAAGTAATGCAGAACAAGAACCTACAACCAAGACTACTTTATCCAGCAAGGCTATCGTTTAAAATCAAAGGAGAAATAAAAAGCTTCCCGGACAAAAAACAACTCAAGAAATTCATTACAACCAAACCAATGCTGCAGGAAATGTTAAGGGGCCTGTTGTAAACAGATCAAAGTTGGAAAACAATATCGCAAAAAAAGGAATACACATTTAAAGAAGAAAATGGCAATAAACTACTACATATCAATAATAACCTTAAATGTAAATGGATTAAATGATCCAATCAAAAGACATGAGGATGATGTCAGAGTAATGGCGGGGTAGGAAGCGATACCGATAAATCTCCCCCAAAACTCAACAAGATCTTCAACCAGAAACAGAAAAACCTATACTTGGAGCTTCCAGATGCTTTGCAATACACCCAAAGGTATGGTTCAGTGAAAAATTGGCTAAATATATAACCAAACCCTGAAGGAAATAGGGAGTAAGAAATGCTCCTCCTTCCTCACTAACCTAAACAGGGCAGCTTTCTCTGGTAACTGTGGATATAGAAACTGAGGTGGGCAAAGGGGGTGAATAGATCCAGACCACTGCAGCACAAACGGCTGAACCAGGCTGTGGCACAGAGATCCAAGCTGAGGAAAATCTGATCCTGTGGCAACCTGGGCAATACAAGCTAACACTCGCGCCAAACCCAAACAAAGAAAGAAAAGCAGAGCGGCCATTTTACCCGGTCTCCTGGTCGGTGCGCAGTTAGTGGGCGAGAATTTCTTCCTGGGAAAGCCACGCATGGGAGGGAGTGAGAACTAATTCCAACAGTGGAGATTTTCCGTGCTGGAGGGTGTTTCACTCAGAGGGAACCGCGGCCGGCCTCATATCCTGGTTTGCGCACACTGATAAGGAGTGAGTGATTCCTCCGAGTGCCTCGGCAGTGTGCGCCCGTGTTATCGCAGAGAGGGGCAGAGTCAGAGGCTTTGTGTGGGCCAAAGTGGAATCTCGAGCCGCCCCAGCGCCTTGCAAAAGCCGCGCACGGGGACGGAGCGAGACTCAATTCCAACGGTGGAGATTTTCCGTGCTGGAGGGTGTTTCACTCAGAGGGAACCGCGGCCGGCCTCATATCCTAGTTTGCGTGCGCAGATAAGGAGTGAGCGATTCCTCCGAGTGCCTCGGCAGTGCGTGCCCGTGTTATCGCACAGAGGGGCAGAGTCAGGGGCCTTTGTGTGGGCCAAAGCGGAAACTCGGGCCACCCCAGCGCCTTGCAAAAGCCGCGCACGGGGACGGAGCAAGACTCAATACCAATGCTGCAACTTTTCCCTGCAGTTGGTGGTTTCACTCAGAGCGTGAGACTGCTGGCAGGATATCCTGATTGCAGAGAGTGAGTGAGAGTTTCCTCCAAGCGCCCCGGAAGTGGGTGCCCGCTTGTGTTACCGGACAGAGTGGCAGAGCCAGAGGTCTTTGAGTGGGCGGAAAGCCCGCCTGATTATGCTAGCAGCTCTGACTGACTGAGCCTTACCCAGAGCCCTGTGCTGAGTGGAAATAGAGTGGGGAGTTGCCAGCTCTTTGAGCCTCTTACTATCAAGGCAGAGGCAGCAGCAACCCCATAGCTGGATTATCAGGCTACTAATTGAGGAAGGAAAGACTAGGAGAAAGGCTCCAGGAACACAGACTCTCTCACTGTCGGAGCCTATAAATGCTAATGAGCCTCGACTCCCAACGAGACTAAAGCACAATACATGACATTGCCATAGAGACTTATCAACTGCAAACCTCTACCTGAGCGTGCCAAAGGGGCAGAACCTGGGGTACAGAGTCACCGACCAGGAAGAGGGAGAGAAAAGAAAAAGCAAGAAGATAACCTCTCAAAATCAAGAATAATCTGCAGACTTTATAACCTATCCCATTTTATTATATTTGTTTGTTTGTTTCTCTTATCTTCATTCTTGATACTTTTTTTCCTCCTCCAATTTGGCCGATTAACTCTCTACCGGTCTTACTCTCTCCTCTCCTTGAACTACACTACCCATAAGTGTTACATCTCCCATTATCATTTCTCTTCTCTTCCCTTCTCTCTATGAGGGTTGCACTCCAAAACCCTTAACTCTCTTTCTCTCTCTCCTTTCTTTTTTCTTCTTTTAGTGGTTCCCTCTTTTTTTCTCTCTCTCTCTTTCTTTTCTCCCTCTATATGAGTTTCTTCCTTTCTCCTTTACATCTCCTCTCATTCAAACCTCAATAACAAACAAATTATCTTATCTGGGACTCAAACCTATGTTTGTGGCATTTTGGGGGGTTTTTACTTCACGTTTTTAACTCACTAGCAGTGCTCCCATCCCTGGCTCTCCATATTATCTAGTTCTTGTTCCACTAAATACAATAGCAATTTTTTAATTTGTCCCCCCATTTTTCCGTTTTCCTCTTATTCCTCTCATCATAACTCTTAGACAACCAACACCTAAAAGCAAATCATTTCATTCTTGACCCAAATTATTTCCTTATTTGCTTTTTGTGGGTCCATATGCTCTTTTTTTTTCTTTTTTCTTTCCTTTTTTTTTTTATCTTTTTTTTTTTTTTTTGCCCCTTTATTACTTTTCCCCAATTCAGGCCCTCCATCACAGGCATTGTTTGTTATAATTCACAGTCCACCACAAGATTTTCTCAAAAAAGAGGGGAGAGGAGAGGAGAGGAAAAAGGAAGGGGGGAATAATTTCATTTTTTTTAATTTTTATTTTATTTTTCTTTATTTTACTATTAATTTTTTTTTAAAAAAACAACTCTTTTCGATTTTTTATTTTTTTTATTGTTATTTTTTTAACTTTTTATTCTTTATTAAATCTCATTAATACTATCAACAAAACCACCCTCAGATGCCATTAAGGAAGAGAAAATCGAATATCATGGATACAAAAGAAAGAGAGGTAACACAGCTAGATGAGGAAAAATCTATGGAGAAAAAATTTAATATATTGGAAACCTTGGAGCTAAATGACAGAGAATTCAAGATAGAAATACTAAAAATCCTCCGAGATATACAAGAAAACACAGAAAGGCAATTTAGGGAGCTCAGAAAAAAACTCAATGAACACAAAGAATATATGTCCAAGGAAATTGAAACTATAAAAACAAATCAAACAGAGATGAAAAACTCAATTCACAAGCTGAAAAACGAAATAACAAGCTTAGCTAATAGAACAGGTCAGATAGAAGAGAGGATTAGTGAAATAGAAGACAAGCAACTTGAGGCACAACAGAGAGAAGAAGAAAGAGACTCAAAAATTAAAAAAAAATGAGATAGCCCTACAAGAATTATCTGACTCCATCAAAAAGAATAACATAAGAATAATAGGTATATCAGAGGGAGAAGAGAGAGAAAATGGAATGGAGAACATACTCAAACAAATAATAGATGAGAACTTCCCAAGCCTGTGGAAAGAACTAAAGCCTCAAGTTCAAGAAGCAAACAGAACTCCGAGTTTTCTTAACCCCAACAAACCTACTCCAAGGCATATCATAATGAAATTGACACAAACAAACAGCAAAGAAAAAATTCTCAAGGCAGCCAGGGAAAAGAAGAATACAACATATAAAGGAAGGCCCATTAGATTATCATCAGATTTCTCAGCAGAAACTCTACAAGCTAGAAGAGAGTGGACCCCAATATTTAAAGTCCTGAAAGAGAGGAATTTTCAGCCACGAATACTATACCCATCAAAGCTATCCTTCAAATACGAAGGAGAAATAAAAACATTCACAGATACAGAAAAGATGAGGGAATTTATCATCAGAAAACCCCCACTCAAGGAATTACTAAAGGGGGTTCTCCAATCAGATACATAGAACAAAAAAAAAACAGAGCCACAAGTAAAAGCTCCAAGAAGAACACAATAAAACCAAATTTAAACTGTGACAACAACAAAAAGAAAGAGGCTGAGAAGATGAAAATTAACAGTAGCAGAGGACGAAGGAGTGCAAAAGTACTCACAAAATAGTGCACTACAATGAACAGGGTAGGGACCCTTTTCATTACTCAAAGGTAACCACCATTGAAAAAACCACCACAGAAGCACATGAGATAAAAAAGATAGCAACAGAGGAAAGATGTATGGAATACAACCAAATAAAAACAAAAGATAGAAAAACGAAAGAGAAGGATCAAACAAGACACAAAACTAACAGAAAGCAAGATATAAAATGGCAATAGGGAACTCACAAGTATCAATAATTACACTAAATGTAAACAGGTTAAATTCACCAATAAAAAGGCACAGAGTAGCAGAATGGATTAAAAAAGAAAATCCAACTGTATGCTGCCTACAGGAAACTCATCTAAGTAACAAGGATAAAAACAAATTCAAAGTGAAAGGCTGGAAAACAATACTCCAAGCAAATAACATCCAAAAAAAAGCAGGTGTAGCAATACTCATATCGGATCATGCTGACTACAAGACAGGAAAAGTACTCAGAGACAAAAATGGCCATTTCATAATGGCTAAGGGGACACTGCATCAAGAAGACATAACAATTCTTAATATATATGCACCAAACCAAGGAGCACCAAAATATATAAGACAGCTACTTATCGATCTTAAAACAAAAACTGACAAAAATACAATCATACTTGGAGACCTCAATACACCGCTGACGGCTCTAGATCGGTCATCCAAACAGAGAATCAACAAAGACATAGTGGCCTTAAACAAAACACTAGAGCACCTGGATATGATAGACATCTACAGGACATTTCATCCCAAAGTGACTGAGTATACATTTTTCTCCAGTGTACATGGATCATTCTCAAGAATTGACCATATGTCGGGCCACAAAAACAACATCAGCAAATTCAGAAAAATTGAAGTTGTACCAAGCATATTTTCTGATCATAAAGCCTTGAAACTAGAATTCAACTGCAAAAAAGAGGAAAAAAATCCCACAAAAATGTGGAAACTAAACAACATACTTTTAAAAAATGAATGGGTCAAAGAATAAATAAGTGCAGAGATCAAAAGATATATACAGACTAATGAAAATGACAATACGACATATCAGAATCTATGGGATGCAGCGAAAGCAGTGATAAGAGGAAAGTTCATATCGCTTCAGGCATATATGAACAAACAAGAGAGAGCCCAAGTGAACCACTTAACTTCTCACCTTAAGGAACTAGAAAAAGAAGAAAAAAGACAACCCAAAACCAGCCAAAGAAAGGAGATAATAAAAATCAGAGCAGAAATAAATGAATTAGAGAACAGAAAAACTATAGAAAAAATTAATAGAACAAGGAGCTGGTTCTTTGAAAAGATCAACAAAATTGACAAACCCTTGGCAAGACTTACCAAGGAAAAAAGAGAAAGGACTCATATAAACAAAATCCAAAATGAAAGAGGAGAAATCACCACGGACACCGTAGATATACAAAGAATTATTGTAGAATACTATGAAAAACTTTATGCCACTAAATTCAACAACCTAGAAGAAATGGATAAATTCCTAGAAAAATACAACCTTCCTAGACTGAGTCAAGAAGAAGCAGAAAGCCTAAACAGACCTATCAGTAGAGAAGAAATAGAAAAAACCATTAAAAACCTCCCCAAAAATAAAAGTCCAGGCCCTGACGGCTATACCAGCGAATTTTATCACACATTCAAAGAAGACTTGGTTCCTATTCTACTCAAAGTCTTCCAAAAAATTGAAGAAGAAGCAATACTTCCAAACACATTTTATGAGGCCAACATAACCCTCATACCAAAACCAGGCAAAAATGGCACAAAAAAAGAAAACTACAGACCAATATCTCTAATGAATATAGATGCTAAAATACTAAACAAAATACTAGCAAATCGAATACAACAACATATTAAAAAAATAATACATCATGATCAAGTGGGATTCATTCCAGAATCTCAAGGATGGTTCAACATACGTAAAACGGTTAATGTAATACACCATATCAACAAAAGAAAGAACAAAAACCACATGATCTTATCAATAGATGAAGAAAAGGCTTTCGATAAAATACAACACAATTTTATGTTTAAGACTCTCAACAAAATGGGTATAGAAGGAAAATATCTCAACATGATAAAGGCCATATATGATAAATCATCAGCTAACATCATATTAAATGGCACTAAACTGAAGGCTTTCCCCCTTAAATCAGGAACAAGACAGGGTTGTCCACTCTCTCCACTCTTATTTAATGTAGTACTAGAGGTTCTAGCCAGAGCAATCAGACAAGACAAAGAAATAAAAGGCATCCATATCGGAAAAGAAGAAGTAAAGGTATCACTTTTTGCAGATGATATGATCCTATACATCGAAAACCCCAAAGAATCCACAAAAAGACTACTAGAAACAATAAGGCAATACAGTAAGGTCACAGGATACAAAATTAACATACAGAAGTCAAATAGCCTTTCTATATGCCAACAATGAAACAACTGAGAAGGAACTCAAAAGAATAATCCCCTTCACGATTGCAACAAAAAAATAAAATACTTAGGAATAAACATAACAAAGAATGTAAAGGACTTATATAATGAAAACTATAAACCATTGTTAAGGGAAATTGAAAAAGATATAATGAGATGGAAGAATATACCTTGTTCTTGGCTAGGAAGAATAAATATAATCAAGATGGCTATATTACCCAAAGCAATATACAAATTTAATGCAATTCCCATCAAACTTCCAATGACATTTTTTAAAGAAATAGAGCAAAAAATCATCAGATTTATATGGAACTATAAAAAACCCCAAATAGCCAAAGCAATCCTAAAGAAAAAGAATGAAGCTGGGGGCATTACAATACCTGACTTCAAACTCTATTAAAGGGCCACGACAATCAAAACAGCATGGTATTGGCAGAAAAATAGACACTCAGACCAATGGAACAGAATAGAAAGTCCAGAAATAAAACCACATATATATAGTCAAATAATTTTTGATAAAGGGGTCAACAACATACAATGGAGAAAAGAAAGCCTCTTCAATAAATGGTGCTGGAAAAACTGGAAAGCCACATGCAAAAGAATGAAACTGGACTACAGTCTCTCCCCCTGTACAAAAGTTAACTCAAAATGGATCAAAGATCTAAACATAAGACCTGAAACAATTAAGTACATAGAAGAAGACATAGGTACTCAACTCATGGACCTGGGTTTTAAAGAGCATTTTATGAATTTGACTCCAATGGCAAGAGAAGTGAAGGCAAAAATTAATGAATGGGACTACATCAGACTAAGAAGTTTTTGCTCAGCAAGAGAAACTGATAACAAAATAAACAGAAAGCCAACTAAATGGGAAATGATATTTTCAAACAACAGCTCAGATAAGGGCTTAATATCCAAAATATACAAAGAACTCATAAAACTCAACAACAAACAAACAAACAATCCAATAAAAATATGGGAAGAGGATATGAATAGACACTTCTCCCAGGAAGAAATACAAATGGCCAACAGATATATGAAAAGATGCTCATCTTCTTTAGCTATTAGAGAAATGCAAATCAAAACGGCAATGAGATACCACCTCACACCTGTTCGATTAGCTGTTATTAGCAAGTCAGGTAATAGCAAATGTTGGAGAGGCTGTGGAGAAAAAGGAACCCTCATCCACTGTTGGTGGGAATGTAAAGTAGTACAACCATTATGGAAGAAAGTATGGTGGTTCCTCAAAAAACTGAAAATAGAACTACTTTATGACCCAGCAATTCCTCAACTGGGTATATATCCCCAAAACTCAGAAACATTGATACGTAAAGACACATGCAGCCCCATGTTTATTGCAGCATTGTTCACAGTGGCCAGGACATGGAAACAACCAAAAAGCCCATCAATAGATGACTGGATAAAGAAGATGTGGCACATATACACTATGGAATACTACTCAGCCATAAGAAATGATGACATCGGAACATTTACAGCAAAATGGTGAGACCTTGATAACATGATACAAAGCGAAATAAGTAAATCAGAAAAAAACAGGAACTGTATTATTCCATACGTAGGTGGGACATAATAGTGAAACAAAGAGACATTGATAAGAGTGTGGTGGTTACGGGGGAGGAGGGGGGAATGGGGGAGGGAAAGGGGGAGGGCGAGGGGCACAGAGAGAACAAGATAGAGGGTGATGGAGGAAAATCTGACTTTGGGTTGTGGGTATGCAATATAATTGAACGACAAGATAACCTGGACTTGTTATCTATGAATATATGTATCCTGATTTATTGATGTCACCCCATTAAAAAAATAAAATTATAAAAAATAAAAAAAATAAAAAAAGACATATGGTAGCTGCGTGGATAAGAAAAGAGGACACATACATATGTTGTCTACAAGAGACACACCTTAGAACAAAAGACACATATAGATTGAAGGTAAAAGGATAGAAAAAAACATTTCATGCAAACGGAAATGTAAAAAAAGCTGTGGTAGCAATACTTATATCAGACAAATTGGACTTTAAAACAAAGGATATAGTAAGAGATAAAGAAGGACACTACATAATGATAAAGGGAGTAATCCAACAGAAAGATATAACTATTAAAAATATCTATGCACCTAATATAGGAGCACCCAAATATATAAAACAGACTTTGATGGATTTAAAGGGCGAGATCAACAGCAATACTATAATAGTAGGGGATTTCAATACCCCACTAAAATCACTAGATAGATCCTCAAGAAAGAAAATTAACAAAAAAACAGCAGACTTATTGGAAACACTAGATCAACTTGATTTAATAGATATCTTCAGAACCTTTCACCCTAAAGCAGCAGAATATACATTCTTTTCAAGTGCTCATGGTACATTCTCTAGGATAGACCACATGTTAGGGCACAAAAGTGCTCTCAACAAATTTAAGAAGACTGAAATCATATCAAGCACTATCTCCCACAACAATGGCATGAAATTAGAAATGAATCACAGCAGAAAAGCTCAAAAATTCTCAAACACATGGAAACTAAATAGCAGGCTGTTAAATAATGAATGGATTAAGAATGAGATCAAAGAAGAAATAAAAAACTTCCTAGAAACACATGACAATGAGCATACAACAGTTCAAAATTTATGGGACACAGCAAAAGCAGTGCTGAAACGGAAGGTCATAGCACAAAAAGCACACTTGCAAAAGCTAAAAAAATCTCAAATAAACACTTAATCCTGCATCTAAAAGAATTAGAAAAAGAACAGCAAGTAAAGCCCAAATGTAGTAGAAGAAAGGAAATAATAAAGATCAGAGCAGAAATAAATGACATAGAGGCTAAAGAAACAATACAGAAGATCAATGAAACTAGGAGCTAATTCTTTGAAAAGGTAAACAAGATTGATGAACCTTTAAATAGACTCACCAAAAAAAGAGAGACAGGACTCAAATAAATAAAATTAGAAATGAGAGAGGAGAAATAACAACTGACACAACAGAAATACAAAATATTGTAAGAAAATACTATGAAGAACTGTATGCCAAAAAACTAGACAACTTAGATGAAATGGACAAATTCCTTGAAAAGTACAATCTTCCAAAAGTCAATGTGGAAGAATCAGAAAACCTAAACAGACCAATTACAACAAATGAGATTGAAACAGTTATCAAAAAACTCCCAACAAAGAAAAGTCCGGGGCCCGATGTCTTCATAATGGAATTCTACCAAATATTCAAAGAAGAACTAACTCCTATCCTTCTCTAACTATTTCAAAAAATTCAAGAGGAAGGAAGACTTCCAAGCTTTTTTTATGAGGCGAGCATAAATCTGATTCCAAAACCAGGCAAAGACAACACAAAGAAAGAAAATTATAGGCCAATATCTCTGATGAATGTAGATGCTAAAAATCCTCAACAAAATATTAGCAAACCGGATCCAACAATATATGGAAAAAATCATACACCATGGTCAAGTGGGATTTATCCTGGGGAGGCAAGGCTGGTACAATATTCGTAAATCAATCAATGTGATTCATCACATAAAGAAAAAGAAGGAGAAAAACCATATGATAATTTCAATAGATGCAGAAAAAGCATTTGATAAAATCCAGCACCCATTCATGATCAAAACTCTCAGCAAAGTGGGAATACAGGGAACATACCTCAACATGATAAAAGCCATCTATGAGAAACCCACAGCCAACATCATACTCAATGGGCAAAAATTAAAAGCAATACCCTTAAGATCAAGAACAAGGCAGGGGTGCCCCCTTTCACCATTCTTATTTAACATAGTCCTGGAAGTCCTAGCCACAGCAATCAGACAAGAAGAAGAAATAAAAGGCATTCAAGTTGGAAAAGAAGAAGTAAAACTATCATTATTTGCAGATGACATGATATTGTATATAGAAAACCCTAAAGTCTCAGTCAAAAAACTACTGGACCTGATAAATAAATTCAGCAATGTAGCAGGATATAAAATCAATACTCAGAAATCAGAAGCATTTTTATACACCAACAATGAACAGTCAGAAAGAGCAATTAAGGAGAGAATTTCCTTCACAATCACAACCAAAAAAAATAAAGTACCTAGGAGTAAACTTAACCAAGGACACTAAAGATTTGTACTCGGAAAATTACAAAGCATTGATAAAAGAAATCAAGGAAGATACAAAAATGTGGAAGCATATACCGTGCTCATGGTTAGGAAGAATAAACATCATTAAAATGTGTATATTACCCAAAGCAATCTATAAATTCAATGCAATACCAATTAAAATACCAATGACATACTTCAAAGATATAGAACACATATTCCAAAAATTTATATAGAACCAAAAGAGGACACGAATAGCCTCAGCAATCTTAAAAAAGAAGAATAAAGTGGGAGGTATCACACTTCCTGATATCAAGTTATACTACAAGGCCGTTGTATTCAAAACAGCCTGGTACTGGCATAAGAACAGGCATATAGATCAATGGAACAGAACAGAGAACCCAGAAATAAACCCACATTTCTATGGACAACTGATATTTGACAAAGGAGGTAAGGAAATACAATGGAGTAACGCAGCCTCTTTAACAAATGATGTTGGGAAAATTGGACAGCTACCTGCAAAAAAATGAAACTAGAACACCAGCTTACACCACTCACAAAAATAAACTCAAAATGGATAAAAGACTTAAATGTAGGCCGTGAAACCATAAGCATCTTAGAAGAAAACATAGGCAGTAAGCTCTCCGACATCTCTCGGAGCAATATATTTGCTGATTTGTCTCCACAGGGAAGTGAAATAAAAGACAGGATAAACAAATGGGACTATATCAAACTCAAAAGCTTTTGTACAGCTAAAGGCAACAAGAACAGAATAAAAAGACAAACTACACTATGGAAGAACATATTTGACAATACGTCTGATAAGGGGTTAATAGCCAAAATTTATAAACAACTTGTAAAACTCAACACCAGGAAGACAAACAACCCAATCCAAAAATGGGCAAAAGAGATGAATAGACACTTCTCCAAAGAGGACATACAGATGGCCAATAGGCATATGAAAAAATGCTCAACATCACTAATCATTAGAGAAATGCAAATTAAAACCACAATGAGATATCACCTCACACCAGTCAGAATGGCGCTTATCAACAAAACAACACAGAATAAGTGCTGGCGAGGATGTGGAGAAAAGGGAACCCTCCTGCACTGCTGGTGGGAATGCAGACTGGTGCAGCCACTGTGGAAAACAGTATGGAGATTCCTCAAAAATCTGAAAATCGAACTGCCTTTTGACCCAGCTATCCCACTTTTAGAAATATACCCCAAGGACACCATAGAATGGCTCAAAATGGAGAAATGCACCAACATGTTTGTGGCAGCATTGTTCACAATAGCGAAGATCTGGAAACAGCCCTAGTGTCCGTCAGAGGACGAGTGGATTAAAAAGCTTTGGAACATATATACTATGGAATACTACTCAGCTATAAGAAATGATGACATCGGATCATTTACAATAACATGGATGGACCCTGACAACATTATACGGAGTGAAATAAGTAAGTCAGAAAAAAAAAAAACTAAGATGAATCCATACATAGAAGGGACATAAAAATGAGACTCAGAGACATGAACAAGAATGTGATGGCAACAGGGGCGGGGAGGATAGGGGGAGGGGGTGAAGAAGGAGAGAGGGGTTAATGGAGGGGAGGGGCACAAAGAAAACCAGATAGAGGATGACAGAAGACAATTTAACTTTGGGGGAGACGTATACAGCACAATCACATATCAAAATAATCTAGAGATATTTTCTCTCAACATATGTACCCTGATTTATCAATGTCACTGCATTAAATTTAATTAAAAAAAATCCAGAATGACCTTCTTAGTCTTCCCAATGTAGAAAACTAGAACTTTTTTGAGGGGATTTACTCTGCCCTATACCTTGTAATTCTGTGGCTGCTTCATGAGTGAGCCAAAAAGGAGGCCAATGTAACCTAGCAATAACAGATACATCAGCTCCAGTATCTAAAAGTCTTTTAAATTTATGCTCATATATTGTTAGTTCCATTTCAAGGTGTTCCTGACCTATTTTTTTTTAATCCAATTGGCAAACTCAGAGCAGCAAAATCACCATTTGCTTGGAGCTGCTTTTGCAGGATGTGGCCTGAGAAGCAGAATTAGCATTTTTATACTATTCTTCTAACTGTCTGAATTAGCCGTGAGAAACATTTTTTTAAATTAATTTTGATGGGGTGACATTGATAAAATTGTCTTCTGTTACCTTCTAACTGGTTTTCCTTGTGCCCCTCCCTTCTTCAAACCCCCTCCCTCCCCCCTGCACCCTGTAACCCCAACACTGTTGTCCATGTCCCTGAGTCTCATTTTTATGTCCCACCTATGAATGGAATCATATAGTTCTTAGTTCTTTCTGATTTACTTATTTCGCTCAGTATAATGTTATCAAGGCCCATACATGTTGTTGTAAAAGATCCGATGTCATCATTTCTTATGGCTGAGTAGTATTCCATAGTATGTATATACATATTTGATCCACTCGCCCTCTGATGGACTCTTGGGCTGTTTTCAGATCTTTGCTATTGTGAACAATGCTGCCATAAACATGGGGGTGCATTTCTTCTTTTCAAACAGTGCTATGGTGTTCTTGGAGTATATTCCTAACAGTGGTATAGCTGGGTCAAAAGGTAGTACGATTTTTAATTTCTTGAGGAATCTTCATACTGTTTTCCACAGTGGCTGCACCAGTCTGCATTCCCTCCAGCAGTGCAGGAGGGTTCCCTTTTCTCCACATCCTCGCCAGCACTTATTCTGTGTTGTTTTATTGATGAGCGCCATTCTGACTGGCGTGAGATAATAACTCATTGCAGTTTTAATTTGCATTTCTCTAATGATTAATGGTGTTGAGCATTTTTTTATATGCCTATTGGCCATCTGTGTGTCCTCTTTAGAGAAGTGTCTATTCATTTCTTTTGCCCATTTTTGGATTGGATTGTTTGTCTTCCTGGTATTAAGTTTTACAAGTTCTTTATAAATTTTGGTTATTAACCCCTTATCAGACACATTGTCAAATATATTGTCCCATTGTGTAGTTTGTCTTTTTATTCTGTTCTTATTGTCTTTAGCTGTGCAAAAGCTTTTTAGTTTGATAAAGTCCCATTTGTTTATCCTGTCTTTTATTTCACTTGCCTGTGGACACAAATCAGCAAATATATTGCTGCGAGAGATGTCAGAGAGCTTATTGCCTATGTTTTCTTCTAAGATGCTTATGGTTTCACAGCTTACATTTAAGTCTTTTATCCATTTTGAGTTTATTTTAGTGAGTGGTGTAAGTTGGTGGTTTAGTTTCAGTTTTTTGCAGGTAGCCATCCAATTTTCCCAAAACCATCTGCTGAAGAGGCTGTCTTTACTCCATTGTATTTCCTTACCTCCTTTGTCAAATATCAGTTGTCCATAGAAATGTGGGTTTATTTCTGGGTTCTCTGTTCTGTTCCATTGATCTATATGCCTGTTCTTATGCCAGTACCAGGCTGTTTTGAATACAACGGCCTTGTAGTATAACTTGATATCAAAAAGTGTGATACCTCCCACTTTATTCTTCATTTTCAAGATTACTGAGGCTATTTGTGTTCTCTTTTGGTTCCATATAAATTTTTGGAATATGTGTTTTATATCTTTGAAGTAAGTCATTGGTATCTTATTCGGTATTGCATTATATTTATAAATTGCTTTGGGTAATAAAACATTTTAATGATGTTTATTCTTCCTAACTCTGAGCACGGTATATGCCTCCCCTTGTTCGTATCTTCCCTGATTTCTTTAATCAATGTTTTATAATTTTCAAAGTACAAGTCTTTAAT
This sequence comes from Saccopteryx bilineata, assembly GCF_036850765.1. Taxonomy (NCBI): domain Eukaryota; kingdom Metazoa; phylum Chordata; class Mammalia; order Chiroptera; family Emballonuridae; genus Saccopteryx; species Saccopteryx bilineata. Next base: position 685,008 of record NW_027095444.1, read on the forward strand.
CTCCCTGATTAAATTTATTCCAAGGTACTTTATTTTTTTTGGTTGCAATGGTAAAGGGGATTGATTCTTTGATTTCTCTTTCTGACAGTTCATTGTTAGAGTATAAAAATGCCTCTGATTTCTGAGTATTGATTTTATATACTGCCGCCTTGCCAAATTCGTTTATCAGGTCTAGTAATTTTTTGACTGAGACTTTAGTGTTTTCTGCATACAATATCATATCATCTGCAAATAATGATAGTTTTACTTCTTTTCCAAATTAGATGCCCTTTATTTCTTTTTCTTGTCTGATTGCTGTGGCTAGGACTTCCAAAACTATGTTGAATAAGGATGATGAAAGGGGGCACGCCTGCCTTGTTCTTGATCTTAAGTGTATTGCTTTTCATTTTTGCCCATTGAGTATTATATTGGCTATGGATTTGTCATAGATGGCCTTTCTCATGTTGAGGTATATTCCCTGTATTCCCACTTTGCTGAATATTGACCATGAATGAGTGCTGAATTTTATCAAATGCTTTTTCTGCATGTATTGAAATTATCATGTGGTTTTTCTCCTTTCTTTTGATTATGTGATGAATCACATTGATTGATTTGCAAATATTGTACCAGCCTTGCCTCTCAAGAATAAATGCCACTTGATCATGGTGTATGATTTTTTTTCATATATTGTTGGATCTGGTTTGCTAATATTTTGTTGAGGATTTTTGCATCTAAATTCATCAGGGATATTGGCCTATAATTTTCTTTTTTTGTGTTGTGTTTGCCTGGTTTAGGAATCAGAATTATGCTTGCCTTATAAAAAGAGTTTGGAAGTCTTCCTTCCTCTTGAATTTTTTGAAATAGCTTGAGAAGGATAGGAGTTAGTTCTTCTTTGATTATTTGGTAATCTTGTGAAGCAATCAGGCAGAGGACTTTTTTTGGGGTGGAGTTTTTTTATAGCTGTTTCTGTCTCATTTGCTGGAATTGGTCTGTTTAGGTTTTCTGATTCTTCCAGATTGGTTTTGGAAGATTATATGTTTCAAGGAATTTTTCCATTTCATCTAGGTTGTCTAATTTTTTGGTGTACAGTTCTTCATAGTATTTTCTTTTTTTTTTTATTAAACTTAATGCAGTGACATTGATAAATCAGGGTACATATGTTGAGAGAAAATATCTCTAGATTCTTTTGACATTTGATTGTGCTGTATACGTCTCCCCCAAAGTTAAATTGTCTTCTGTCATCCTCTATCTGGTTTTCTTTGTGCCCCTCCCCTCCATTAACCCCTCTCTCCTTCTTCACCCCCTCCCCCTATCCTCCCCGCCCCTGTTGCCATCACATTCTTGTTCATGTCTCTGAGTCTCATTTTTATGTCCCTTCTATGTATGGATTCATCTTAGTTTTTTTTTTCTGATTTACTTATTTTACTCCGTATAATGTTGTCAGGGTCCATCCATGTTATTGTAAATGATCCGATGTCATCATTTCTTATGGCTGAGTAGTATTCCATAGTATATATGTACCAAAGCTTTTTAATCCACTCGTCTTCTGACGGACACTTGGGCTGTTTCCAGAACTTCGCTATTGTGAACAATGCTGCCACACACATGCGGGTGCATTTCTCCTTTTCGAGCCGTTCTATGGTGTCCTTGGGTTATATTCCTAAAAGTGGGATAGCTGGGTCAAAAGTCAGTTCGATTTTCAGATTTTTGAGGAATCTCCATACTGTTTTCCACAGTGGCTGCACCAGTCTGCATTTCCACCAGCAGTGCAGGAGGGTTCCCTTTTCTCCACATCCTCGCCAGCACTTATTCTGTGTTGTTTTGTTGATAAGCGCCATTCTGACTGGTGTGAGGTGATATCTCATTGTGGTTTTAATTTGCATTTCTCTAATGATTAGTGATGTTGAGCATTTTTTCATATGCCTATTGGTCATCTGTATGTCCTCTTTGGAGAAGTGTCTATTCATCTCTTTTGCCCATTTTTGGATTGGGTTGTTTGTCTTCCTGGTGTTGAGTTTTACAAGTTCTTTATAAATTTTGGTTATTAACCCCTTGACAGAGGTATTGTCAAACATATTCTCCATTGTGTAGTTTCTCTTTTTATTCTGTTCCTGTTGTCTTTAGCTGTGCAAAAGCTTTTGAGTTTGATATAGTCCCATTTGTTTATCCTGTCTTTTATTTCACTTCCCCGTGGAGACAAATCAACAAATATATTGCTCCGAGAGATGTCGGAGAGCTTACTGCCTATGTTTTCTTCTAAGATACTTATGGTTTCTCGGCCTACATTTAAGTCTTTTATCCATTTTGAGTTTATTTTTGCGAGTGGTGTAAGCTGGTGATCTAGTTTCATTTTTTTGCAGGTAGCTGTCCAATTTTCCCAACACCATTTGTTAAAGAGGCTGTCTTTACTCCATTGTATTTCCTTACCTCCTTTGTCAAATATCAGTTGTCCATAGAAATGTGGGTTTATTTCTGGGTTCTCTGTTCTGTTCCATTGATCTATATGCCTGTTCTTATGCCAGTACCAGGCTGTTTTGAATACAACGACCTTGTAGTATAACTTGATATCAAAAAGTGTGATACCTCCCACTTTATTCTTCTTTTTTAAGATTGCTGAGGCTATTCGTGTCCTCTTTTGGTTCCATATAAATTTTTGGAATATGTGTTCTATATCTTTGAAGTATGTCATTGGTATTTTAATTGGTATTGCATTGAATTTATAGATTGCTTTGGGTAATATAGACATTTTAATGATGTTTTTTCTTCCTAACCATGAGCACGGTATATGCTTCCACTTTTTAGTATCTTCCTTGATTTCTTTTATCAATGCTTTGTAATTTTCCGAGTACAAATCTTTAGTCTCCTTGGTTAAGTTTACTCCTAGGTACTTTATTTTTTTTGGTTGTGATTGTGAAGGAAATTCTCTCCGTAATTGCTCTTTCTGACTGTTCATTGTAGGTGTATAAAAATGCTTCTGATTTCTGAGTATTGATTTTATATCCTGCTACTTTGCTGAATTTATTTATCAGGTCCAGTAGTTTTTTGACTGAGACTTTAGGGTTTTCTATATACAATATCATGTCATCTGCAAATAATGATAGTTTTACTTCTTCTTTTCCAACTTGAATGCCTTTTATTTCTTCTTCTTGTCTGATTGCTGTGGCTAGGACTTCCAGGACTATGTTAAATAAGAGTGGTGAAAGGGGGCACCCCTGCCTTGTTCTTGATCTTAAGGGTATTGCTTTTAATTTTTGCCCATTGAGTATGATGTTGGCTGTGGGTTTCTCATAGATGGCTTTTATCATGTTGAGGTATGTTCCCTGTATTCCCACTTTGCTGAGAGTTTTGATCATGAATGGGTGCTGGATTTTATCAAATGCTTTTTCTGCATCTATTGAAATTATCATATGGTTTTTCTCCTTCTTTTTCTTTATGTGATGAATCACATTGATTGATTTACGAATATTGTACCAGCCTTGCCTCCCCAGGATAAATCCCACTTGATCATGGTGTATAATTTTTTCCATATATTATTGAATCCAGTTTGCTAATATTTTATTGAGGATTTTAGCATCTATATTCATCAGAGAGATTGGTCTATAATTTTCTTTCTTTGTGTTGACTTTGCCTGGTTTTAGAATCAGAATTATGCTCGCCTCATAAAAGGAGCTTGGAAGTCTTCCTTCCTCTTGAAGTTTTTGAAATAATTAGAGAAGGATAGGAGTTAGTTCTTCTTTGAATATTTGGTAGAATTCCATTATGAAGACATTGGGCCCCGGACTTTTCTTTGTTGGGAGTTTTTTGATAACTGTTTCGAACTCATTTGTTTTAATTGGTCTGTTTAGGTTTTCTGATTCTTCCACATTGACTTTTGGAAGATTGTACTTTTCAAGGAATTTGTCCATTTCATCTAGGTTGTCTAGTTTTTTGGCATACAGTTCTTCATAGTATTTTCTTACAATATTTTGTATTTCTGTTGTGTCAGTTGTTATTTCTCCTCTCTCATTTCTAATTTTATTTATTTGAGTCCTCTCTCTCTTTTTCTTGATGAGTCTACTTAAAGGTTCATCAATCTTGTTTACCTTTTCAAAGAACCAGCTCCTAGTTTCATTGATCCTCTGTATTGTTTCTTTACCCTCTATGTCATTTATTTCTCCTCTGATCTTTATTATTTCCTTTCTTCTACTACATTTGGGCTTTACTTGCTGTTCTTTTTCTAATTCTTTTAGATGCAGAGTTAAGTTGTTTATTTGAGCTTTTTCTAGCTTCTGAAAGTGTGCCTGTATTGCTATGAACTTCCCTCTTAGCACTGCTTTTGCTGTGTCCCATAAATTTTGAGTTGTTGTATTCTCATTGTCATGTGTTTCTAGGAATTTTTTTATTTCTTCTTTGATCTCATTCTTAATCCATTCATTATTTAGCACCCTGCTATTTAGTTTCCATGTGTTTGAGAATTTTTGAGCTTTTCTGCTGTGATTCATTTCTAGTTTCATGTCGTTGTGATCGGAGAAGGTGCTTGATATGATTTTAGTCTTCTTAAATTTGTTTAGAGCACTTTTGTGCCCTAACATGTGGTCTATCCTAGAGAATGTACCATGAGCGCTTGAATAGAATGTATATTCTGCTGCTTTAGGGTGAAAGGTTCTGAAGATATCTATTAAATCAAGTTGATCTAGTGTTTCCAATAAGTCTGCTGTTTTTTTGTTAATTTTCTTTCTTGAGGATCTATCTAGTGATTTTAGTGGGGTATTGAAATCCCCTACTATTATAGTATTGCTGTTGATCTCGCCCTTTAAATCCATCAAAGTCTGTTTTATATATTTGGGTGCTCCTATATTAGGTGCATAGATATTTATAATAATTTTATCTTCCTGTTGTATTACTCCCTTTATCATTATATAGTGTCCTTCTTTATCTCTTACTATATACTTTGTTTTAAAGTCCAGTTTGTCTGATATAAGTATTGCTACCTCAGCTTTTTTTACATTTCCGTTTGCATGAAATGTTTTTTTCCATCCTTTTACCTTCAATCTATATGTGTCTTTTGTTCTAAGGTGTGTCTCTTGTAGACAGCATATGTATGGGTCCTGTTTTGTTATCCACGCAGCTACCCTATGTATCTTGATTGGATCATTTAATCCACTTACATTTAATGTTATTATTGATATGTAGTTTTTTATTGCCATTTTCTTCTTTAAAGGTGTATTCCTTTTTTTGCTATATTCTTTTCCAACTTTGATCTGTTTACAACAGGCCCCTTAACATTTCTTGCAGCGTTGGTTTGGTTGTAATAAATTCCTTGAGTTGTTTTATTTTTCCTTTGATTTTAAACGATAGCCTTGCTGGATAAAGTAGTCTTGGTTGTAGGTTCTTGTTCTGCATTACTTTGAATATTTCTTGCCATTCCCTTCTGGACTCAAGTGTTTCTGTTGAGAAGTCGAATGTCATCCTTATGGAAGCTCCTTTGTAGGTGATAACTTCTTTTTCTCTTGCAGCTTTTAATATTTTCTCTTTATCACTTAGCTTTGGTATTTTAATTACGATGTGTCTTGGTGTAGGTTTCTTTGGGTTTCTCTTTAATGGAGTTCTCTGTGCTTCTTGGACTTGTAAGAGTTTCTCTTGCATTAATTTAGGGACGTTTTCAGTTATGATATGATTGAACAAAGTCTCTATCCCTTGTTCTTTTTCTTCTTCTTCAGGTACCCCTATGATGCGGATGTTATTTCTCTTCATGTTGTCACAGAGCTCTCTAAGTGTTTCCTCTGACTTTTTGAGTCTCTTTTCTCTTTTCTTCTCTGCTTTCATGCCTTCATTCCAGTTGTCCTCCAACTCACTGATTCGATCCTCTGCTGTATCCATCCTGTTTTTAATTCTTTCCATTGTGGTCTTCATTTCTGATATTGTATTTGTCATCTCTGACTGATTCTTTTTAATATTTCAATATCCTTTTTTATACTTGCTATTTCTTTATTTAGGTTTTCAAACTGCCCCTCCATTGTTGTTCTAAGATCCCTAAGCATCCTTACAATCATTATTTTGAACTCTGCATCTGGAAGTTTGATTATTTCCATATCTCTCAGCTCATCTCTCAAGGGTGTCTCTTGTGGTTTCATTTCGGTTGCACTCCTTTGTCTTCTCATAATGGTGTTTTATTTGTAGATTTGCTTGAGTCTAGGCTTGGTGTTTTCTGCCTCCTGTTTTCAGTTGTGATATTTCTAGGTCTTCTTGGGTTGGTATCAGCTATTTTTTGTAATCCACTTTCGGATTTGGACAGCTTTGAAGTTTTGATTTGTTTGTTTTCTTAACAGGTGATAGTCTTGTTAACTGATCTCAGCAGGGGGCTTCCTTGAAACTGTAACCAGGAATGCTGTGGGTGTAACCTGAGATGCTGAATGTCTCTTCCACCAACTAATCTCACTGGGGGCAGGGTTTTTTCTCAGCTTCAGTAGGAGGAGGTGTATCTCAGATCTCCATGGAGACCTGATTTACTGCCCCTTCTCCCCACTTCTTGTTTCAGCTGTGTGTTGTTGTGCTGATTGGAGCTGGATAGATGTCCAGAGATCTCTGATCCGGAAGCACTTCAGCTGTTTTGTGAAAGGTTCAGTCCCTCCCCCAGCTATCGCTGCCTCCAGCATGAATGAGTCAGCTTTTTTATTCCGTTTCTTGCATACCTTAGCCCCTCACAGTCTGTCCCTCTCCTTGTCCTTTCCACTTGGGAGATAAGCTGGTCTTTTCAACCCACCTTGCTCCCTGGTCGCCAGGTAAGTGGCTGTGAGCAGTAGTTTCTGCTCTTTTTCCTCTGTGAAATCCTCTCTGCACTCTCAGCCTCACCTCCCCCCCCCTGCCGTTCCTGTAAGCATAGGAGATTCAGGCACTCCTTACCAGGTTTATTGTGGCTTTCTCTTTGCTCCTTGGTTTTTGAGAGCTGTTCTTGCAGTTCAGTGTTGGTTTTTCAAGCTGATTTTTCCTAAATTGATTTGTATTCCAGTTTGGTGTTGAGAGCTGGGCGTCTGTGCATACACCTACTCTGCTACCATCTTCCTGCTCCTCTTCATAGTATTTTCTTACAATGTTTTGTATTCAGTTGTGTCAGTTTTTATTTCTCCACTCTTGTTTCTAATTTTATTTGAGTTCTCTTTCTTTTTTTCTTGGTGAGTCTGGTTAAAGGTTAATCGATCTTGTTTACATTTTCAAAAAACCAGCTCCTGTTTTTTCTGATCCTCTGTATTGTTTATTTAGCCTCTGTCATTTATTTCTGCTCTGATCTTTATTATTTTCTAGCTCTGGGCTTTACTTGCTGTTCTTTTTCTAATTCTTTTAGATGTAGGGTCAAGTTGTTTATGAGCTTTTTCTAGTTTCTTGAGGTATGCCTATAATGCTATAAACTTCCCTCTCACAACTGTTTTTGCTGTGTCCCATAAATTTTGATTTGATGTATGCTCATTATAATTTTTTTAGAAATTTTTAAATTTCTTCTTTGATCTCATTCTTAATCCATTCGTTATTTAATAACATGCTATTTAGTTTCCAAGTGTTTGAATGTTTTCCCGTTTTTCTGTTGTGGTTGATTTCTAGTTTAATGCCATTGTGATCAGAGAAAGTGCTCAATATTATTTCAATCTTCTTGAATTTGTTGAGACCACTTTTGTGCCCTAACATGTGGTCTATTCTAGAGAATGTACCATGAGCACTTGAAAAGAATGTATATTCATCTATTTTAGAATGAAAGATTCTAAAGATATCTATTAAATCGAGTTGATCTAATATGTCCTTTAAGTCTGCTGTTTCTGTGTTAATTTTCTTTCTTGAGGATCTATCTAATAATGTCAATGGGGTATTGAAATCCCCTACTATTATAGTATTGCTGTTGATCTCCCCTTTATATCTATGAAAGTCTGCTTTATATATTTAGGTGCTCCTATATTAGTTGCATAGATATTTATAATGGTTATATCTTCCTTTTGGATTTCCCCCTTTATCATTATGTAGTGACCTTCTTTATCTCTAACTATGGTCTTTGTTCTAAAGTCCATTTTTGTCTGATATAAGTATTGCTACCCCAGCTTTTTTTTTTTTTTAATTTCCATTTGCATGAAATATTTTTTCCAGTCTTTATTTTTAGTCTTTGTGCATCTTTTGATTTAAGGTGTGTCTCTTGTAGACAGCATATGTATTGGTCCTGTTCTCTTATCCATGCAGCTACCCTATGTCTTTTGATCAAATCATTTAATCCATTTACATTTAAGATTATTATTGATATGTAATTGTTTATTGCCCTTTTTTTTAAAACTGTATTCCACTTTTGCTATATTCTTTTTCTCCTTTGATCTGTTTACAACAGGTCTTTTAGCATTTCTTGCAGCCTTGGTGTGGTTGCAGTGAATTCTTTGAATTTTTTTTTTTTTTTTGGTCTGGAAAGCTTTTTCTTTCTCCTTCAATTCTAAATGTTAGCCATGCTAGATAAAGTAGTCTTGGTTGGAGGCTCTTGTTCTGCATTACTTTGAATATTTCTTGCCATTCCCTTCTGGCCTTAAGTGTTTCCATTGAGAAATCAGAAGTCATCCTTATGGGGGCTCCTTTGTATGTGATAGTCTTTTTTTCTCTTGCAGCTTTTAATATTTTCTCTTTATCACTTAGCTTTGGTATTTTAATTATGATGTGTCTTGGTTTTGATTTCTTTGGGTTTCTCCTTAATGGAGTTCTTTGTGCTTCCTGTACATGTGATATGTTTTCCTGCCTTAGTTGAGGGAAGTTTTCAGCTATGATGTTTGAACAAAGACTCTATCCATTGTTCTTTCTCTTCTTCTTCAGGAACCCCTATGATGCAGATGTTATTTCTCTTCATGTTGTCACAGATCTCTCTTAGAATTTCCTCAGACTTTTTGAGTCTCTTCTTTTTTCTGCTCTGCTTCCATGCCTTTATTTATCGTGTCCTCTAACTCGTGGATTGGATTCTCCATTTCATCCATCCTGCTTTTCATTTCTTCCATTGTATTCTTTATTTCACATATTGTATTTGTCATTTCTGACTGATTCTTTTTCATTATTTCAATGTCCTTTTTTATGTTTGCTATCTCTTTATTTATAGGTTTTCATAATGACCATCTATTGTTCTTCTAATATCTTTGAGTATCCTAACAATCGTTATTTTAAACTCTGCATCTGGTAATTTGGTTATATCTGATCATTTTGGTCCTTTTCTGGAAATTTCTCTTGGTTCATTTGTGATGCATTTCTCTGCCTCCGCACTTTCTCTTCACGTGAGTGTCTGTGATCACGTGCTTGGGTGCACAAGCCTTGGTGGCCTTGGCCTTTGCTCCGCCCCTGTTGATGATGTTATGCTCAGTCCTGAGGACTCTGGTGAGCATCTTTGCTCAGCTGCAGGTCTCCACCTGTTTCTGGGCTTTCGCCCTGACATTGCAGAAGGAGCCTGCTCGTGGAACGGCTGATAGCATTGGCTCTACCAGCCAGGCAGGACTGCATGCCCATGCTCAGCTCAGTGGAACTCCATCTGTTCTGGGCTTCTGGCTCCACCTGTGTGGAAGGAGCTGGCTCCCAAGTCAGAACACAATCCTGGGTTGCATGGGTGGGGCAAGGCTGTGCTCCTGTGGTCTTGCTCAGAGGCTGGTCTCCACCCTTTCCAGGGTCCCTGCCCTTCTCCCACAGGCTGGATTACAGGCTGCCTGCAGCTGTGCTTGACTGCTTTTGCACACCCCCTCCTCCCCAGTGAGGCAAGACTGAGCTCAATCCTTTGCTCAGTGGTGGCCAGCTGGCTTCCTCTCCTGCCAACAAAACCACGCTACCGTCTTCTGCTGCTGCCCACTCTCCAGCGAGCCCTCAGCTCTGTGGGTGTGGGCCCTGCATCTCAGACCCTCACACTCACTACTCTAGTCCCGATAGCTCCCTCCTAAGCAACTCTGCTCTGAGTGCCGCATGGGGAGCTTGTTTGGCTGCTCTCCTGCTTCCCTTTGCTGGTATTGCTGTTTCCAGGGGAAATATTCACTTTTAATTTGTGGAGTTACTTGTCCCAGGGGTTAGGGTGGCTATCTCCCAAAATGTTTCTCCCTGTGCCTTCTAGATTACACTCTCTTCCTGCTACTCTGGTATTCTCTGTCCCCACCCCCCAGAGCCCCAGGTGAGTGGTTGTGAGATAGGTTTTCTGTGTGGTCCCTTTAAGAAGGATCCTGGATCTGAGAAATTAGTCACTTTCTCACAAACAGTATCCTGACTTGTTTCCAGCTAAATACTGTCCTATTGCCTCTTCTGGGCTCTGGGGACGCAGGCTGTGACTTTGTTCCTGGGGCTCAGGACCCTCCCTCTGCTAAACTCACTTCCCACCATGCGAGTCTCTCCCAGCTGCCATTCACTCCACGGAGCTGGGCAGCTATCTCCACGTTTCCTATCAATCTCAGTGTGGCTTCTTCAGTGTTCCTTGGTTGAAGAGTCCTCTTAGTTTAGTCCAAATTTTTTTTCTCCAGTTGATGGTTCTTAAAATTAGTTTGTAATCCACTTTGGTTCTGGGAGGTAGATGTTGGTACGTCCGCCTACTCCAGCACCATCTTATCTTCCAGAAAACGGGTTTTCAAAGAATGATTAATTAGTCACCCTAACTAACAATCTTTTACTGTCCCCAATTGTTGGGATGACTCTTTCCTTCACCCTGACCATCTGGAGCTCAGAAAAACAGAAACAAAACAAACCCCTTGTCCTTCTATTCTCTATTCACCTCTCAGCCTGCCTCACCCAATCAGGGGCTTTATACGCATGTGGGAGCAGCACCTATATATGACAGAAACCTGTACCCTAATGTATATCACCCCAAATATCAACCTAATCCCACCCCATGAGACTTTTCCAACTCCTAGTACACTGCCCATCAATCTAAAGACCAAACGAGCTATACAGGTAATTCCTCTCCTTGTTACTTTAAAAATTTCTATAAAAATAGGTCTAGGGGTGGGGGAACTGGCCACTTCTCTATCTTATTGATGATCTCCTTAACTGGATGGGGGACTTGGCTTAGCAAGGTTTTTTTGAGTTCTATTCAGAATAAGCAATAATTTTCCAAATTTTTCTTCTCTTTCTTCTTGTTACCCCTCACTGTATATTATAAAATTAATAACTGCATTTCTTTGATATGTAACTAGAGATGAGAAATGATAGATATGTGAATTTACCAGGAATTCCAAACTGGCCTCTTGATGTTCAGCTTATCTGTCAGATTTCTCCCTTACTGGACAGTCGCCCCTGAGACAGAGAAATTCCAAGAAGCTGGCAAGCTGCCTCAAGGAGAATCATTTCTGACATACCAGGAATTTTTTTTTACAGAGACAGAGAGTCTGAGAAAGGGATAAATAGGGACAGACAGACAAGATTGGAGACAGATGAAAAGCATCAATCATCAGTTTTTCATTGCGACACCTTAGTTGTTCATTTATTTCTTTCTCATATATGCCTTGACCGTGGGCCTTCAGCAGACCGAGTAAACCCTTGCTAGAGCCAGTGACCTTGGATCCAAGCTGGTGAGCTTTATTCAAATCAGATGAGCCTGTGCTCAATCTGGCAATCTCTGGGTCTTGAACCTGGGTCCTCTGCATTCCAGTGCGATGCTCTATCCACTGTGCCACCACCTGGTTGGGCCAGACATACCAGGACTTTAAATTCAATGCCCACTTGCTTGAAATTCTTCCTTGCCCTATAAATTCACCCCTAATCTGTAACTGGTGCCCTTTCCCTGGAGAAGTGCCCAGCAGGGTTCCTTTCTTCCTTTCAATAAAGCCTGTTACTTTGGTTATTTCAGACTCCCATGGATTCCTTGGGGCTTTTTAGGAGTTTATTAAAGCTAAAGTGACTTTGAACATTTGGGATGAAGATCTCCAGTCCTGCAGAGATTTTCAGTGTAGCAATTTTTGTTATAAAATACCACACCCAAGATTCTGAAAGGCACTGTACCTCATTTCATTGAGTTCATGTAGAGACACCCAGTCCAGATGAATTCTGAAGTTTTATTAGAGGGGGGAATTTTAATATGCCGGCTGTATATGGCTGACACAGGGCATCTACAAGCCCAAATCGTGCAGTTCCCAAAATAGTTCAGGGACTGTTTATATACCCTTGATCACACACAGGCAGGGGAGAGCAGGACATCATGGTACAAGCTGGAAACATTTGTTTAGGGGATACACAGAAACATTAAGACTTTTTTTGTATTTTTCCAAAGCTGGAAATGGGGAGGCAGTCAGACAGACTCCCGCATGTGCCCAACTGTGATCCATCCAGCATGCCCACCAGGGGGTGATGCTCTGCCCATCTGGGGTGTCACTCTGTTTTGACCAGAGCCACTCTAGCACCTAAGGCAGAGGCCAAAGAGCCATTCTCAGCACCCAGGCCAACTTTGCTCCAAGGGAGCCTCAGATGCCAAAGGGGAATAAAGGGAGAAGAAGAAGATGGGAGGGGTGGAGAAGCAGATGGGCGCTTCTCCTGAGAGCCCTGGCCAAGAATTAAACCCTGCATGCCAGGCTGACACTCTACTACTGAGCCAAATGGCCAGGGCCAAAACATTGAGATTTTAAGTTAACACAATCAAAGACGTTTACAAATCTTTCAGGTTTCTTCCCTCACTAGCCTAGAGGTATTTTACCCTCAAGATTCCAGGAAGGGGGAGGAACTACAATCAAATCAAGGTGGTATGTAAATTCTGCCTTCTATTGAAAGAGAAGAAGTTTCTCAGTTAACATTTATTTTAGATTTAAATTGAATGACCCATTGTTTCTTGCAAGACAGAAACTTCTACATTCCTCTCCCTCCCTTCCCTAAAGGAGGGATGGGACAGGAAAGCTTGACCTTTTCTCCTAGAATATCAATATCAATTTTTACCTTTTTGGTACCTTACAACATTTCTTATTTATTTATTTTATAAAAATAATTTTAGGGAGTGGAGAGAAAAACAGAGAGAGAAGTGGGAGTAGAAAATATCAACTCCTATATGTGCTTTGACCAGGCAAGCCCAGTCTTTTTACATTGTTTATTCTTTAGTTTTATTTATTTTAGAGAGTGGAGAAAAAGCGAGTGAGCAAGAGAATGATATAGTGTGTGAGAGAAGGAGAGAGAGAGAGAGAGAGGTAATTTCTTTAATGTATGTCTGTAAAGCCAGTGGCCAGAGCCACTATCATAGCCACCAACCCATGCAGGTTCACATTGGATTCGGACAGTTGGTAAAGGAACAACGGAGCCAAAAACTAATGGGCTGTCATCTTTAATTCTAACTTGCACCCAGCAGGGAAGTAAAACACATACTGGGCTCCAAAACCCACTCACATTCATTCTCACAAAGCTACTGACTTATTCGAGTTTCCTAGAATCAAAGGTTTCTAGCTGACCAGACTTATTCACCTCTGTTCCCCATCTCCTTCCTTCTCCCTGCATAAACTGCACAAACTGGCCTCTCACTCAACACTCCACCATCTTGGCTGCTTCTCCTGGCCTATTCCACGTGGCCTCCTTCTGCTATCTGCTCTGCTCTCTCCTCTAATGATAATCTCAGGAACCAAGAGAGCAAGCTCTCGTTTTGCCCCTATTTTATAGTGTAGAAATAAAAACCTTAATCCAATATACAAAATAAGGAAGTCTCTAATACAAAGTCACTTATCTGGGGCATAATGGAATTGCACCACCCCACATCAAAAATGGTGGGAAAGGCTTAATCCCAAAACCAAGCCCCAGGCTACAAGGATTCGCCTGCCCACATCCTGCCCCCAACAAACATTAATATCACCTGGGTAATGGCCTCCACGTGGGCAGTGCCATCTTTAACAAAGTGAGCATAATATATTTTATCTGCCCAACAATGTGAAATAAAAGAAAGGAGGGAAGAGGGCCTGAGAGCTAGAGCCAGACAGGATGAGAAAGTAGGGAAGAGTTTGTGCTCTCCCTGTTTTGCAGGAGGGGACTGTCAGGGGGCAGGTCAAAGGTATTGTTGTAATCCATGAGAGTCCAAAAGACCAGACTAACAGGCTTTATTGAAAGAAAGAAAGGAACCCTTCGGGGCACTTCTCCCAGAGAGAAGAGCACCAGTTACAGACTAGGGGCAAATTATATAGTGTTCGGGAGAGCCTGAGGGGATACTGAGGCAAAAGTTCTGGTATATCCGGAATATTCCTCCTTGGGGGTCTTGCCAGTTTCTTGGAATTCCTTTGTCTCAGGGGCAATACTCCAGTCAGGGTGAGGTCTGACAGATAAGCAGAACATCAAGAGGGCAGTTTGGAATTCACGTATCTATTATTTCTCAACTCTGTGGTTACATATCAAAGAAAGGCAGTTATTAATTTTATAATATATGGTGACGGGTGATGAGGAGAAAGAGGAGAAAAAAATTGGAAAATTATTGCTTTTTCATGAGAGAATTCAAGAAAAGAACCTTGCCATCCAGTTAAGGAGGTTGTCAAATTCTGTACTATGATGTCTGAACCAGGTGATGTCTTTGAAAACCTGAGTTAGGAAGTAAAACAAAATTTTGTGAGGTAATAATTGTGAATTGCTTGGTGTGAGTTCTGAGTGGACAGAGTGACAGGGTGATACATGACCTCCTAGATGAGACTCATGAGACATGCTGTTCTGGTTCCTCTCGAATGGGAGGACATGTCGAGATTTGTAGAGACAGGGAACCTGTTGTTGTAAGTTTTTAGAAGGACTGAATATGTGAGGTTAAAAGAAAGGGGGTTTGGAGAACATTCAGGAGGGAACTTTTCAGGCTGAGGGACCGCTTCTTCCTGCTGTCATCCCTACATATTTGATATTTCCCTCATGAAGTTTTCCTTGGGTTACTGGGGAATAGGAATGTAGGAGCATTTGATTGTAGGTAATTCTAGAGATCTCCCTCATCCGGGCCTATAGAAACTTGATAAAGAAGGGGGCAAGCATTAAAATTAGGCACAGAATTAGGATTGGTCCTGTAATTGGTGCTAGCATGGAGAACAAGAGGTTTTTTTTTTTTTTTACCATTTTTTAGAGTAGGGGTCAGTACTTGCCTGGCCACTGTAAATTTGTTCTTAAAGTTTTCAGAGAGTTGATATTCTCCTCAACCAGGCCAGAGTTGTTGATGTAATAGCAACACTGTTTCTGTAAAAAGAGACAAGTACCAGCTTTCTTGGCTGTTAGTATATCTAAACCCTCTGGTTTTGTAGGATGACCTGAGCTAGAGATGTCAGTTGTCTCTGGAGGAAGGCTAGAGAGAATAGAAAAGGGAGGAAGAAAGAGGTGTTTAAAGTTTTTAGAATGGTTACATTGCACCAGAAATGAGTTCCATTAGGGCTGGTTAGAGAAGTTTTGATTGGGATAGTCTTACTACATAATGGGGTAGGCCAATTGAGAGGGTTGAGGTGGGATCTTCTTGGAAGAGAGGAACTCCAGAAAGAGAAAAAGGGTCTGGATTTTTGGTGATGTTGAGTGGGTAGGGTAAAGGAACCGCAGTGATGGGAGGCTTATTAAGAAAAGCACAGAGAAAGTAGTAAGTGTTGTATACAGAAGTGAGGTTGAGAACTTAGATGCCCTGTTTGATGAGTCCTAGCCATGGCAAAGGTTGGGAGTAAGGGTGTATTTATAGGGTTTCAGATTTTTTCTGTTTCGTGAGGGCAGGTTTCAGGGTTGGTGTGTAGGGTTAGGTAGATTTTTTTTAATTTTCTGATTGGCGAATGACTGCATGTGTTTCTGCAAGAAATTAGTGAACAAACGTACAAGACAGGGTCCAAAAGTTAGAAAAATAAATAGGAGTGAGTGGACTAATGAAAGGCAATAGTCAATGTAAGGTTAGTGAATAATGGGGGATGGTCACATGGGGAACCCAGACCCACGAACTTTGGCTAGGACTGCCCACAACCAAGCACACCAAAAGAAGTTTCACAGGAACCCTTTGGAAAAAAGCGACCGTCTGTCATCCAGTGAGATTTTGCTATGTCGTATTAGCCTGACTTCCCTAGAGGACCCCTTTAAATATCTCCCATGCAGTTTAATCCTTGCAACTTCCCTGGCCTCCATCTCCTCTATCTTTCTTTGGGGTCAGGGAACCTTGCCGGGCAAGATAAGCTGTACTCAATAAAGCCTTTTGTTATTCCACACCTCGTGGCTCCGGCCCCTTCCTTCCTTCTCGGCAGGGAAAAATACCTTACATTTTGGTGCCGAAAACCCAGGAGGAGTTAGAATTCTGCAAGGACCATTACTCTTCCTCATCCCTTCTGAGAAAGAACCAGGATCTCCGACCTTCCACCCACTTCGGCTCACGGTGTGGTAAGTACCCCACCTCCAACCTCCCCCTGCCTCAGTTCTTTGCTCCAAGAATCCCTGTCCGAAACCATAGCTACATCAGGGAAGTCTTTCCATTCGAGTGCGTGTGCTTGTGGAGACATGCTGAGCATATCCACTTTAACTTGTCCATCCGTGGCCAGACCTTGAGTTTTAGGACGCTAATATTCAAATCTGACCACTCCAAGGACTGAGGGCAGCTGTGGGGGCACAGGAATCTCCCTCCCTAAAGAAGAAGAAACTGCTCTTCTTCTCAGCTGTGGCCAGGCCACAGAACCCACTGAACTAGCCTCCTGAAGGGACTTTTGGTTTTACCACTCTTACCAATTTAACTATCGCCAAAAAAGCTGAGAACTAATTGGAGATCTCTTACATTTATGGCTTCTAATTATTCGTGCACCCGTCCTGAATCTCTGTGTGGCCTATTCCACAGCGCAGGCCTTTTTCTGGCCAGAGAAACCTCACCTAAAACCTCCAATCCTGATCTTTCCTTCTCCGTGGACTCCCAACTCTCTCCCTCCTATCTGACCTCCAGGGCATCCCCTCTCCTGGGCCTTTTCTCTGGTCCCTCTGTGGACCTCTTTTGTGTTTAGGTCTCTTCCCTCTGAGAGCTCCCTCCCCTCCCTTTGCAAAAACCTGTTTCTTATCCACCACTAGCATCTCTCTTTCTCCTCCCCTGCTGGCCAGGGGCCCTTCCCTTCTCCACTGTGTTCTTAAACCCCTCCTCTGTCAGGCCATTCTCAGCCTGGCATTGGCTCTTACACTGGTTTTCAGGATGTCCAACCCCAATTTTCTGGCAGGAAGTTCTGGCCCTGTCCTGCCTTTGGCTCCAGCGTTTCCTGCAGGATCTGGGTGCCAGGCTCCACACGAGCCCTCCTCCTCTTATTCTCAACCCCCCAAACCCCTATCCAGGACCTGTGAACATGGCATTTAAAGTTTTTAACAGTCCCAACTAGTAGAAACTGGCCAAGGCTATTCACCAGGCCTGCATGCAGCAGAAGGTAATGCTCCAAACCTTGGCTCTGGTGGCAATCCTGAGGCCAGTAGAACAACAGGGGCAAGGCACAGAAAGTGCCCGACCCAAATCCAAAGTACAAAGAGTAACCACACCAGCAGCTTGCTTTAAGTATAGCAAGCAGGACCACTGGTCCCAACAGTGCCCCTGCCAGCAACTGCCCACTGAGCCATGCCCTGACTGCAAGCAGCCCGGTCACTGGCGGAGTGATTGGCCCTTTGGGCAACAGATGTTTCCTCAGCACCTCTATGTGGAGGAAATGCCGCCCAAATGGGAAGACCAATCCAGCCAGGTGGATGAATTGCTCAAACTCCTAGGACACAGCCTGGACTCAGAGAACCCAGGGTATGCTGCAACTAGTGGGTAAGTCCATCTCATTTCTTGTGGACACTGGGTTACCTTCTCTGTTTTGCCATCACACTCTGGACCTCTAGTTCCCTCACAGCTCTCAGTTATGGGAGTGGGCGGGACACCATCCTTTCCCCCTTTTTTTAAAATTTATTTATTAAATTTAATGCAGTGACATTGATAAATCAGGGTACATATGTTGAGAAAAAACATCTCTAGATTATTTTGACACTTGATTGTGTTGTATACCCCTCCCCCAAAGTTAAATTGTCTTCTGTCACCTTCTATCTGGTTCTTTGTGCCCCTCCCCTCCCCCAAACCCTCTCTTCTTCACCCCATTCCCCCTCCCCCCACCCCCACCCTTGTTGCCATCACATTCCTGTTCATGTCTCTGAGTTTCATTTTTATGTCCCTTCTATGTATGGATTCATATAGTTCTTATCCTTTCCCCTTTTTACACCACTCCTGACATGCAGTTTTGCCTCCTTACAGGACCACTGGCAGTCAGAACCACTGGACTCCATCCATCTCCAGCTCACCAAAGGCTGGACCCTACAAATCCCCCTATTACTCCTCTTTTTTAAAATCTTTACAGGACCGCATCTGCAAAGTTTCTCAACTCACGGCCACACAAATGTTCCTCCTGACACCCCTCAAAACCACCACCTTCCGATCTCCCCCTCCCCATGGTGCCCCTAATCAGCAGGAAGTAGCCAGATGAATAAATGGCACCCTTTTTCTATTTAACACAAAAGGTCAGAATGTAAGGTCGAAGAATAATGGGGGATGGTCACGTGGGGAACTCAGACCCACGAACTTTTGCTAGGACCGCTCACAACCAAGCATGCCAAAAGAAGCTTAACAGGAGCCCTTTGGAAAAAAGCAACCATCTCTCAGCCAGTGAGATTTCGCTACATCATATTAGCCCGACTTCCCTAGAGGACCCCTTTAAATATCTCCCATGCGGTTTAATCCTTGCGACTTCTCTGGCCTCCATCTCCTCCATTTTTCTTTCTTTGGGGCCAGGGAACCTTGCCGGGTGAGATGCGCTGTACTCAATAAAGCCTTTTGTTATTTCACACTTTGTGGCTCTGGCACGTTCCTTCCTTCTTGGCAGGGGAAAATACCTTACAGTCAGGATGCCCAGTTTGTGTGAAACCACTGATTCCATGTATATGAATTTTCTGGGCTTGAGAGACAGAGAGAGAGAGAGAGTAGGAATAAGAGAAGGAAGTGGCAAGTCCCCTTGTCCCTAGACCTATTTTTGTAGAGATGTTTAAAGCAACAAGCAGAGGGATTACCTGTACAGCTTGTTTGGTCCTTAGATTGATGGGTAGTATACTAGGAATTAAAAAAGGCTCATGGGGTGAGATTAGGTTGATACTTGGTGTGAGATAGATTAGGGTACAGGTTTCTGTCCAATTAGTAGGGAGATACATATAGATGCTGGTCCCACATGAGTAGAAAGCCCCTGATTGGATGAGGCAGGCTGAGAGGTGAATAGAGAATAGAAGGAAAAAGGGTCGGTTTTATTTCTCTGTTTCTGAGCTCCAGATAGTCAGGGTGGAGGAAACAGTCATCCCAATAAGTGGGGAGAGTAAAAGATTGTTAGTTAGGATGAGTAATTAAACATTCTTGGAAAACCCGTTTTCTGATTGTTCAAATTCTTTTTTCTTGGTACAAAGCTCCTACAACCTGCACAAACTTTCTAAACCTTCAACTTTCATAAACTTTCTTATAACAACTTGCTTTTCCTTTTCCTTTTAAAAGTACATACTATTATCAAAACCATATATATGTTTTCTAGTCAGAACTCTTGATTTAAAAATCTTTAACCTTTAGTGATAATTAAGTTGACTTTGTTTTTACCCTAGTTTCCCTTTTCCCAAAGTCTCATTAGAAGAGTCCTTAGTTTTTCATATATTCGCCATTCAGACCAACCAGCTTCCAGTTTGTGGTTAGAGTAAGGCATGCCATATTTCTATTTTAGTAGCAGTGAGAGTTGTCAGGATCATGGTGTGAACCTGTCCATGTGAAAATTAGTTTTTGGGTGATGTAATGCTGGAATCACCTCTTGGACAGTCTTTAAACAGTTTGCTGAGTAACCTGTAAATCCTGCAAGTGCTTATGGAAAGGATGGTTACATTTCTATACTTTGCAGCTAGAGTTTAAGACCTAGTGACCACTGCTTCTAGCTGGAATTAACAGCAGGGAATGGGGCATTGAGATAAGAGAAATAACAAAGATATTATACATTAAATAAAGCAACAAAACCACACTGTCAATACCCACAGTAGAGATCTTTGTGGGATAAATAAAACTCAAATATTCAAGCAAGGCATAGTAGATGGCCCTTGTGTTTACAAGAAATGAGATCAGCTTGCTACTTGGAAGAAATACCTTAGGCTTGTGAACAATGTCCTTGGGCCTTCAGTGGCAATTCTCAGCATGCTGGGAAAGGTCTGGTCACAGGTAGCTTGAGCAGGGCTAGAAGAGCCTGAACCCTCCCTCCATGGAGCAAGCGGAAACTTACTTTCTCATGTCCCTCTTTCCACAGCAAAGGTGTGTCAACCAGTGGGGCCAGGAAGCCTCACAGTCTTCAATTCAATGAGCTTTCTTTCTACTCTGAAGCAGGGCCCTGATGGAATCCTATGAAGCCCTTTGGGGTGCTGGAGCCTTTAAGAGCATATGTCAAAAGCTGGTATTTCCTGACTTCTTTTGGGCCTTATTTGCCTTTACTGTTCCTTCCTTAGCCATTATAGACCTTAAAAACCATGCTCAGAAGATCACACTGAGGGGCTTGACTAAGAGAGCAAAATTGGGAATCCAGTTTTACAAAGCCTATTAGGCCAAGGAAAGAAAGGTTTTGATTTGTGGTGGTAGTTGGTTGGAGACAGCGGAGGGTCTGAGTTTGATCTAGGGTGAGACTTCACATGGTGGGGGTTAAGGCGATGCTTAGATACGCTACGGACTAAGTCAAGTTGAACCTTAGCAGAGAAGACACAATATCCTTTCACAGTGAGGAAGTTAAGAAGGGTGGTGGTGTGTCTCCTTGAGGCAGGCAGGGAGGGGCCTCAGAGAAGTAGGTTATTTACATATTGTAAGAGAGTACTAGTTTTGAGATTTCATGCTGCTAAATCCTGAGCTAATGCTTGTCCAAAGAGGTGTGGGCTGTTTTTGAGCCCCTGGTGTAAGACAGGCCATGTAAGTTGCTGGGCTATATTAGTGTCTGGGTCAGTTTAAATAAAGGTAAATGCAAACAGAAAGTAAGAGTCAGGGTGTAGAGAAATGGTAAAGAAGGCATTCTTGAGATCTAGGATTGTGAAGTGAGTGGTGTTTGAGAAAATATGTGACAGTAACTTGTAGAGATTAGGGACTACTGAATGAACTATTGTCTCATTGATTAGATGTAAGGCTTATACAAGGCGATAAACCCCTGAATGTTTTCAAAGAGGAAGGTGGGGGTATTGTAGGGAGAGTTCATGGGGATGAGTAAGCCTTGTTTAAGAGGTGGGTATTTATTGGTTTAAGGCCTTAGAAACAGACACAGTTACACATTAAACAAAAATTTTACAAATTATGAATTAAAAAATTTAAATGAGCATGCTTTATTTATTTTAATTAAAGTTATACTAGACCAGTGGTTCTCAACCTGTGGGTCGCGACCCCAGTGGGGTCGAGTGACCAAAACACAGAGGTCGCCTAAAGCGACATAACTAAATGGAACAACTAAGTGAAGCAATGAGTAAATGCTTCTCTCTCTGTGTCTCAAGTGAATGGATAAGTTTGGAAAACCTATGGAAACTGGAGTAAAGAATTCATAATGTGGCCACTGTTACTCTCAGCAAGAGAGCAGAACAAAGTGGCAAAGAAATACCCAGATCTCTGTTAGGACCGTGTTTCTATTCTTTAGCTGGGAAGGACGACTTTCCTGACCATAAACACTCTGGATTCCCAGCCTCAGTGTTTCCCACCCATTTCAAACTCCCAGAGAACTTCTCCTAAATGAAACCATTTCCCTCTTCCTTCCCCTCTCACCTGACAGACAGTGTCTTGGGGAAGCTCCTTCCAAACCTGAGCCAGAGGGCTGAGGGGACAATAGATTTCTCAGGACACAATGAATTCCTCTAATGTCCCATCAAGCCTAGGAATACTAGATTCTATCAGATTACACTAAATGGAACCTTGAGGTTTCACCCTGGAGCAGACATTCTGAGTTTTATAAAATAGAATGTCTGATCCCCTTGCTCTCTTTCCCCATCCATTTCTAAATTCCTGTCAACATGAACAGTAACAATCATTACTGGACAAACACCAGAGGAAACAGACAGAATCAGGACCCCACAGACTAGTCAACACAACCTGAGCAGTGGACTGACCCAATAAACCAGAAGCGGACTCGACACAGTAGGGAGTCCTGTCACATTGGTTCTGTTTTTTGAGAGCATGGAAAATGGTCCCACCAGGGAGAAAAGAGGATCCTGTCTCATCAGCTCTGGGCCCTTTGAGATGTGGAAGGGCCCCTCTTTGTAAGAGGTTGCCCTGTCTCATCAGCTCTGGGACCAGGGAGTGTGAAAAGTGGTCCCTCCCTGAGATAATAGGGAAGGTGTTTTATCATTTTTGGATCACGTGATTGCAAGGAAAGTTATTTCCCTGAGAGTTTGGACAATTCTGTCACAGCTGCTCTGGGTCTGGTGACTGTGTGGAAGTGTCAAAACAGAGTGAACAGTCCAGTAATGTTGGCTCTGGACCCTGTGATGTAAGAAGGGGTCCTCCCATGGACAGTAAGGAGTCCTGGTACATCAGTGCTGGGTCTTATGATTGTGGTGAGGAGGTCCACCTAAGAGGGGTCACATGAGTTTGGATTCTGCCACTATGAAAAGGATTCCCACACAACAGACAGTGTGGGGACAGGTTCCCTCAGGTTACAGTTGGGGACCCTTTCACATAACCTCCAGTCCCATTCATTGTGAAATATGGACCCTCCTGAGAGAGTATAGGGCTCTTTGACATTATTTCTAGGTCATGTGACTGTGGAGAACTCTAATCTCAGAGGTTCAGGGTCCTGTGATGTTCACTTTGAGTCCTGATTGGGTGGAGAGGGTCCCACATGAAAAGGTGGGGTGTCCTGACACTACAGCTCTTAGTCCTGTGAGAGTAGGGAACATAGGGTCCTCCAACATCAGCACTGGACTGATACATGGTTGTCTCAGCTTTGGTTCTTAGGGCTGAAATGGTTTGGTTTAGGGATCAAACACCTGATCAAAACAATATGCTACATTAAGGGTTTTTTTTGGGGGGGGTTGTATTTTTTCTGAAGTTGGAAATGGGGAGGCAGTCAGACAGACTCCTGCATGCACCCGACCAAGATCCACCCGGCATGCCCACCCAAGGGCGATGCTCTGCCCATCCTGGGGTGACGTTCTGCAGCAATCAAAGCCATTCTAGTGCCTGAGACAGAGGCCACAGAGCCATCCTCCGTGCCCAGGCAAACTTTGCTCCAATGGAGCCTTGGCTGCGGGAGGGGAAGAGAAAGACAGAGAGGAAGGAGAGAGGGAGGGGTGGAGAGGCAGATGGGCACTTCTCCTGTGTGCCCTGGCTGGGAATCCAACCCGGGACTCCTGCACACCAGGCCGACAGCTCTACCACTGAGCCAACCAGCCAGTGCCTACATTAAGGTATTTTAACACAACATAGTACCTCTGCTTTATAGAAAGAAAAATGTTCATGTCTTATCTGGTGCTGCACAGCACAGGAAACAAAGTGAAACAGACTAAACTTTGGGTTCTCACTCCTGGGAGCAGCCTGTGCCCAGCCCCTCCTCCTCTTCTCCCCAGGGCACTCTTCCTGGCCTCTCTCTTTCTCCTCAGCTCTATGAGACCCCAGGAGATATGCAACCCAGGGGACCAGTGGGCAGCAAAAGCTCAGCCAGGGCTGACCCCCCAAACCTGTCTCCAAGGTGCCCTATTGTTTGACTTACCAGTGACCACAGCTGCCCTGCCTGGGCTCTCCTGTTGCTTCTTCTGTTTTAGGACCTTCCTTCTATCACTGTCCCAGCTTTTATAAACACCCTATAAACATGAAAAAATAAATAAAGGCCCTGGACAGGACAGCTCTTGTCAGCTGGAGCATTGCCCCAAGACACCAAGGTTCCAGGTTTAATCCCTGGTTAGGGCACCTACAGGAGGGAACCAATGAAATGCACAATTAAGTGAAACAACAAATGAATGCTTCTCCCCGCCCCCAACTCCTCTCTCTGTATCTCTAAAAATCAATCAATAAATTAAAAATGAAAACCCTGCTTCTACTCACCCGCATGCCTCAGGCCCACCCTCCACTTAACTAATATCCCCTGAACCATGTTACTGACTTCATCTCGGGACTGTGACATGTGGACAGAGATAGAGCCCATATGAACAAAGAGAGAACACACTCAACACATGAGAAACAGCTGCCACAGTAGCTATTGTATTACAGGCTGGATTTCCTGTCTCTTCCTCTCTTCTCTCACCTCATGCACTGACTAGAAGCAAGAGGAGGAACTGGTGGAAAATTACTTCTTGCGCAGGACAGGCTACACAGGAAAACCAGGACTCCTCAGAACCCTGCACCTACCTTCTCCATGCTGCCTATCTCACCTGGCCACTAGGGGAGCCACTGAGGAGTCCATGGGGAGGTTTCACATTCAAACAGAGGAAATGGTCATTCTAAAGTTGACTCACTCAACATGTACTGACTATAACCCCCAGAGTGTTAACAAGTATTTTCCCCATAACAATATGCTGGAACATGAAGAAGAACCCAGAAAGCACTATGGCCCCACACATTCATCGATGGACACCATTCCACATTAGTCTTCAATACTCTGTGGATTAACTCCCTACGTTTGAGAGGCAGGATTATTCTTCCTCCCCAGGATGATCATTTAGGTTCCAGAATTATCTGAGCTCCAAAGGTCAGTGATTCTCATCCAGAATGACGGTGCCCCCAGGGACATCCGCAATGTATTCAGACTCTTTTGATCATTGTGACACCAGGCTGAGGCCCTGGGTCTTAATGGCTGACAGTAAATGCAGAGAATGGACACTGATAAACACCTGCAACACACAGTACAATTCTGAAAAGGTAAAATAAAACACAGAAGCATGCACAAGTAAATGCAGACAGGCATTCCATTATGAAGGTACAATCACTGAAACACTGGGGGTAATGACATGTGACAAGAGAAAATGATGAAACAGAAAAAAATTCCCAGTAGTACATGCACCTCCATACAAAACATTGTCTGAGATATCTTTTTAGTTGCATGAAAACAATATGCATTATCGGCCCTGGCCAGTTGGCTCAGTGGTAGAGCATTGGTCCAACGTGTGGAAGTCCCTGGTTCAATTACCAGTCAGGGTACACAGAAGCACCCATCTACTTCTCCTCCCTCCCCCTTCTCGTTCCTCTCTGTCTCTTCCTTTCCCGCAGCCAAGGCTCCATTGGAGCAAAGTTGGCCCGGGTGCTGAGGACGGCACCATGGCCTCCACCTCAGGCCCTAATATGGCTCCAGTTGCAGCAGAGCAATGCCCCAGATGGGCCAAGCACCCAGCTTGAGCATGGGCTCAGCAGCTTAAGTGGAACGGTCAATGGCTTGAGCGTGGGATCATAGACATGACCCCCACTGGCTTGAAGACCAAGGTCACTGGCTTGAGCAAGGGGTCACTCACTCTGCTATAGCCACCTTCCTATCAAGGCACATATGAGAAAGCAATTGATAAACTAAGGAGCCCCAAAGGAATGATGCTTCTCATCTCTCTCCTTCCTGTCTGTCTGTCCCTATCTGTCCCTCTTTCTGTCAAAATAAAGAAATACGATTACTGGAATCCTAAGATAGGTTACTATTTCATTTATTTACAAGAACCTTCATTCTATCATTATTCCACATACTGAAAGCTGGGATTTACTGTGAAGACCCTAATGGTAAGTTGATTAAATGCTGGTTGACCTTAAAGGAATACTAGGCAATCGATAATAAAAAGTACCATCTTCGGCGCTCCATAAGACACACTTTTTTACCCCAAAACTGGAGGGGAAAATGAGCATGCGTCCTATGGAGCAAATGTTCATTTTTTAGCTGCTGCAGGTTCCCAGACAACTTGATGAGTATTTGAACATTAAAGTCTCTTCTCACTTGTTAATAACAGTGCTAATGGTTGCTAATACTGCTGTTGAGTTTACACTGTTGAAATATTACTGTGGTACATTTTATTAAATATTTTAACACCATTTGGTTCAGAATATTTTTTTCTTATTTTCTTCCTTAAAACCGTAGGTGTGTCTTATGGTCAGGTGCATCCAATGAAGTGAAAATGTCGGTAATATTCCATAAATGCTTAGTGTCTCAGATGGCTATCCTAGGCTTTTGTCAACAACCCCCTCCAGCCCGGTAATCTCTGCAGCAATTCACATGGCAGGTCCTACAACTCCCCACTTCACAGGTGAGAAAAGCAAGGCAGGGAGGTCATGGGTGCTTGGCTAAAGAGAGACACCTTTGGGTAGTGGTCTGCAGGTCACGTGCCAGGCCAAGTCTCCCACTGAGGGTGGGAGAGCTGAACAGGAAGAAGATCCCCAGCCATTGGGGGGCGACCGTACCTGGGAGTCAGTGGTTTCCGCACTATCTTATCTCCAGAAAAGTCCGAGGCCAGCGCCAGAGGCTTCCAGGGCACAGTGCAGGCCCATCTTCATCACCTCCTGCTGAAAACCAATCAGACAGGAGAGGAGGCGGGACGAAGCTCAAGTCCCAGCCTCCTGCCAAGCAGGTAAAGGGCAGCTCAGCTGGCTGGCGATCACCCCAATATTTTCTGTCACCTGATCCATCTTTGGTGTGAACTACGACCCCCTCCATTATCGTGCTGGGCTCATTTCCCAAGTCTACTGACTTTTGACCATGGCCACACAGAGGCCTCTAAACACAAAACGGGGGCTGCAGCCTCACCTGACCCTCAGCGTCCATGTTCTCGATCCTTAAGGTTTCAAGTCCCAAACGTGCAGATCCTGGGCTCAGCGCGGCGCCCCTGGAACCAGAGTGCCCTACAAGGCCAGACCCTGGACACCGAGTGCAGCAACGGACGTCCGAGGTCCTCCCGGCCAGCCGGGCCCTCGGGCCTCTCACCTGACCACGGAGGCCACTGCGCACCCGGGAAGCTGACGCCGCAGTGGTCTGAGGACTGCAGGGGCTCCTCAGCCGCATCCCCAGCCGGCTCCACGCGCTGCAGACCGACCCCCTGGCGCCGCCAGGAGTTGGTGAACCGGCTGTAGACCTGGTCTGAGGTCAGGCTCTCCGCGACTGGGGTCTCCTGCCGAAAACAATGAGCGCTGAGCCCCGCTTCTGTCCGCGCTGAGGGGGCACCGAGCCGGCCGAGCTGCAGGACTCGGGCGGAACCTGCGGAGCCGAAGACTCCATGTCTAGAACCAGCCGGTGTGGCTCCGTGGAGACCATGTGGACCCCGACCCTTGCCCTTCCCTTTCTCAGAAGCGAGCACAAAACTCCTGCAGTGAAGGAGGGCGGGGAGATCACTGGGAATCCTTCTGATTGGAGGGGGCAACGGAAGTGGGCGTGGCCACCGCGAGGAGAGCTCTACCGGGAAAACGTGGTAGAGGAAAAGCAGGCGGGAGACGGCTGGAAGAGCCCTGACGATTGGATGGGTATAGACAGGAGCTCACTAGCAAGGCCCTGCTAATTGGACAGGGCCAAAGTGGGTGGAGCAAACACTATCAGAGCCCTCTTGATTGGACAAGGACCAGAAGTGGGGCAGAGGGACCACCTGGAAACCCTTTGATGACTCAATGGGGTAGATCGGATGAACCAAACACAGCAGAGCCTCGTTGGCTAGACATGGAAGAGAACGGGCACAGGAAGCAGGACCAGATCTCTGAACAGAAGGAAACTCCCTCCTGTTCCATCACACCTTCCCCTGCAAAGTTCTCTCCCCTACCTCCTGCTTCCCGTCTCAGCTGGTACTGCGCTCCACGGGCATGTGCCTCCCCAAATCTGGAAGCTCCAGGAAGGCAGACTCAACACGCCTCTCCCTGGTACCCCGTGCCTGGCCATCGCGGGTGCTCAGTGACCATCTGTTGAAGCCACACGCGGCCCCACGTGAAAAACAAACCCTATTAATTGTGAGGCTGGACCTTTTGTGGCTGCCAAACATTGAGGTCCAGCACCCAAGGTGGTTCAAAGATAGCCGAAGACCACGAGCACCCTAGCAGAAGAGCCACTGGAAAGGCCTGTGTGTATGTGTGTGGGGGTGGGGGTGGGGTCCTCTAAGGGCAGAATGTCACTTAAGTGTGGAGATCAGCTAAGGGGAGGGTTGTCTGATCTAACTCTCTTACCAGCTGAGCCTTGCTGGGGCTGCTCTTACACCCAAGGCGAAGTCTTGCAACTTCTGGCAAACCTCTTTGGGGAAGTTCAGCTCTTCAGGACACAGGAAGGAGGGTGGTGGGTTCCTGGATGAAGGCAGTGAGGAAGTGGTTACAGTTATCCCTTCTGCTGGATACACCTCATGTGTTACAAAATACTAGGCACCTCAGCACTTCCTCGTATCTCACTGGTTGCTTCTCCTCCCTCTCTGTGCTGCAAAGTCACAGGGGCTCATCTCCTGAAAGAAGGACGTGCTTGCCTGGTCCTACACTTCGCTCCACACATGCACAGAGGTCTCAATAGATCTTCCAAGTACCACTCAATGAAATGCCAAAGCTGACAAATGCCCATAACTGTTGAAGCTGGATGATGAGATTGAGATTGGTTATGCCCTACTGTTGTGTGTATTTAATTTTTGCAATAGAAAACAGTAATATATCTTCCATATATCTGATATATATCCTGTCTACACAAGATTTGATATCCAAACACCAACTGAACAGATCCCCACAGATGTAAAAAAAAATCTCACTCCACCCAAATGGAGCTTGATCCCAGCTCTCCAAATCCACCCACACACACACACACATCCTGTGCAACTCAGTGAGAAACCACCAAATTCCAGCCACTCAGGCCAAGAGCACTGGAATCTGGCCTCAACCTTTTTTTCCTTCTTCAACACTTTCAAGCCATTATAAACCCTCCAAAATCTATCTTTACAAAACCCTTTCTTCAGCTACTTCCAGAGACTTCAAGAACCTACTGCTTCTGCTCCTGCAGTGACCATCAGCTATGGGTCTAACGTCATATACTTATTCCCCTGGGGACTGCCATCTGCTTGCTTAGGTCTCTCCTCCCTCCAAAGATTGCGGGGGCCCCCACCACACAGCAAAAAAACCAATATATCACATTTCCTTTTTTATGTGTGTGTGACAGAGTGACAGATATGAACAGACAGGAAAGGAGAGATGAGAAACATCAATTCTTCGTTGCGGCACCTTAACTGTTCATTAACTGCTTTCTCATATGTGCCTTGACTTGGGAGCTACAGCATGGCCAGTGATCCCTTGCTCAAGCCAGCGACCTTTGGGCTCAAGCCAGTGACCATGAGTTCATGCCTATGATCCCATGCTCAAGCTAGTGACTCCACATTCCAGCTGGCAACCTCGGGTTTTTTCGTTTTTGTTTTTGTTTTTTACAGAGACAGAGAGAGAGTCAGAATGAGGGATAGATAGGGACAGACAGACAGGAATGGAGAGAGATGAGAAGCATCAATCATCAGTTTTTTCCTTGCGTGTTGCAACACCTAAGTTGTTCATTGATTGCTTTCTCATATGTGCCTTGACCGCGGGCCTTCAGCAGACTGAGTAACCCCTCGCTTGAGCCAGAAACCTTGGGCTCAAGCTGGTGGTTTGTTTTTTGTTTTTGTTTTATTTTTCTCAAACCAGATGAGCCCGTGCTCAAGCGGGCAACCACAGCGTCTTGAACCTGGGTCCTCCATGTCCCAGTCTGATGTTCTATCAACTGCGTCACTGCCTGGTCAAGTCCTGGTGATTATTATAAAGCCCATACTCCTACTTAGTATCTATTGTGCCCCAGGCAACCTTCTGAGCACTACACACAGCTCATTACTGCTTGTAGCACTCTCTCCTTTCACTCTCTTTAGAGGTCCTGCTGACCTGAGGGCCAGTGCTAAAGCCTAAAACACCTCAGAGCCTGACCTGAGGAACGTGTGCTGGGCAACATCCAAAAGAGGGTAGTGAGGTCACACTCCCTGCCTGTGGAGCCCTCACTGAGGTCAGTGGCTCTTACTGCAGCTAGAACTTTTTGCCTGGGTCCTGGGAACCACTCGCTCTCCTTGCCTGCTGGCAAAGGTGGAAATGCAATCACATGACAGCTAAGCAGGTGGAAGGTGGACCTGTGTCAGGCACGTTGTTTAATAATTAGCCTAGAACACATACACACACACCTTCTCAGTGGCTCCTCTGCTAGGGTGCTCGTGGTCTCTGGCTATCCTTGAACCATCCTGGGTACAGGAGCTCAATGTTTGGCAGCCACACACGGTCTAGCCTCACACTTAATAGGGTGTTTTTTTTTCACGTGGGGTTGCTTGTGGCTTCAACACATAGATGGTCACTGAGCACCCGTGATGGCCAGGCACAGCGTACCAGGGTGAGGCATGTTGAGTCTCCCTTCCTGGAGCTTCCAGATTTGGGGAGGCACATGCCTGTGGAGCCCAATACTAGCTGAGGCTGGAAGCAGGAGGCAAGGAAATTTGCAGGGGAAGGCATGATGGAGCGGGAGGGAGTTTTCTTCTGTTCAGAGATCTGGTCCTGCATCCTGTGCCTGTTCTCTTCCTTGTTTAGCCAACAAGGCTCTGCTGTAACTGGTTCATCTGCTCTACTCCATCCAATCATCAAAGGGTTTCCAGGTGGTCGCTTTGCCCACTTCTGGTCCTTGTCCTATCAAGAGGGCTCATATACTGTGGACACCCCACTCACTTGCCCTCTGGGACCTGCACTCCTACCTGGATGACCATTCCTTTGAAACTCAGAGCCAAAGCACACAGGAAGGAAGCAGAAGCCCTAACCCCTCACCCCTAACTCTAAATCCCTAACCATACACCCCAACCCCACCCCCAACCCGAGCCCCAGCTCCAACACCAACTTCTTAGTCTCAAACATGAGTCTCACCCCTGAGTGTCATACATGAGCCTAAAACATGAGCCTCAACCCTGAGCATGAACCCTAGATTTAAGCCTCAATGCTGCAAATAAACCAAAACCTTAATCTCAACCCTGAGTCTCTACCCTGAGCCTCAACCTTAATCCTGGGCCTTGACCCATGACACCAAAACAATGTGTCTTATCACCACCCACAGCCCAAAGCCCCAAACTCTGAAATCATGCCCTACCTGTTGAGTTGGTCCTTGTTCTACACCTGACACTCTGAACATAACCCTAATTGTTTCCATAACCACTAGTACTAGGTCTTCAACCTAACATCTCAATGCTAAGTACATCCTGTTATTACCCATGTATGAGCCAATAGTAGTCACCCTAATGAAACCCAAAAACTAAGCCAATTCCATGGCACTGGTCCCACTACACACTCTACCCCTCCTGGCCCTAAGGTAAACCCAAAGTCCCTGAATGTAAGTAGCCTACTACATGGAAGTGTGACTGGAGCCCCAAACACTGCTAAACATAGAAACCCTAACTGCCATACAGACAGGAACAGACTGAACCTAACATGGCACCAACGTGCAGCATTCCACCTGTCCCTTCAAACTCAGTACATCCTCCTGAAGGTCTCCTGTCAGCCACAGAATCTGCCCACAGACTCTGGTTGAAGGTGGAACCCAAACATCTGAATGTAAGCACCAAACCCAGGGCCCTGAAAACAACCAGAACCCAGACTCTGCCCACACAGGAGGCCAGACCCCTGCTGCAGGGCACCACATGACAGTCGGAGCCCGGGTCACAGCCCCCGACCCAACACGCCTGCTGGTGCACACCTGGCCATGGACCCAGAGAATGAAGGACAGGCCAAATCTAAACCCTGAGAGGAGACCCCAGGTTGCGAATGATAGGCAACAAACTCAGAGGATGGTTGAGGGATGGGAGCCCGCCACAAGTCAACACATCCAGTGCCGGTCATCAGGCAGCATATCTTGAGGCCAGACCCCTGATGCCAATCACCAGACAATGAATCTGATCCTGCAGGCCTAAGGATGCACACCAAGCACCAGAGACGGAGCTTGGACGACAGACTGAGGTTGATCCCCAAGGCCAGACCCCTGACCCAGAGCACAGTCTACAGACCCAAGCACTACCTCCGGCCCACACACTGGACGTGGCACACCTGGCAGCGAACCTGGACCCGAGCCCAGGCATCCTGTGCCCGACAGCTGGCAGTGTGGCAGAGGCTGGACCCCTGAGGCCAGACATAAGGCAGCGCACCCAGGGCCCCAACCATGGCCCGAAACTGTGCCTCCAGCCTAGACACATGATATCGATGACCCAGTGATTGTTGGACTCAAAGCTTGGACTTTGGCCTTAAACCGGACTGCCAAGCCCAGAAGTCCAACGTGGGATGACAAACGCTGGCCTTGGTGCACAGACTATGATCTAAAGCAGGGGTCTCAAAGTCACGGCCCGCGGGCTGCATGCGACCCGCCAAACAATTTTGTGCAGCCCTCAGACTAATCCACAAAGTTCAAAATATTTTGGATAAAATTAAGTAAGCCTAGGGGCCTACTTGTATTTTTCATTTCTCTAGCATCCTAGCTAGATATTAGCTTAGTTAACAGCAGTTGTGATGTGAACTACAGTTTCTGGTCGTTTTGTGACACTGAGTAAACTGCATGTACGATTGTGCTTGTTGTACTGATTTTTTTTTGTTTTCAACTGCAGTGAGAAAAGTGTTGCATAACAGTTGCCTTTTGTAGACCTAGTGCAGCCCACCAAATGGCTGTGATCTTGCTCTGCGGCCCACATGCTGAGTTGAGTTTGAGACCCCTGATCTAAAGCCAAACCCTGAACCCCAGCTGTCTTATGCTACACACTGGACCTGGAGCCAGGTCCCCAAATGGAGCCCAAGCCCGTTTTCATATGCCTGATGCTGGACCCTGGACCCTGGGGCACTTGCTACTTTTCATCTAACCCTAAACCCACCTTTTCTCCCAAATTAACCTGAAAGAAAAACATGTCATTAAAGTCAGTGAGACATACAAAAATGATGCAGGATAGAAATGAAAAAGACTGGTTTTCAAAATGTTATATTGGTTTGAAAGTAAAGGAAGACATGAAAAAGCTAGAGACAGCCATGGTTAGTAATCATGTTTCATATGTGCCTTGATGGAGCTAGACAAACCTGGACTAGTGTGAACAATTCATGCACTGCACCACCACTATTCACTCTCAAGAGGCAATGGACAACTGCCCAGAGTGGTCAAGTGCAGAGCAAAAAAAGCAACTTCAAGGAAAGATGAACTCCATGAATATTGACTGATTACATGCAAGTGACATGACATCCACAGACTGAGAGACTGGACCCACAGAACACCAGGAAACAACTCCACATCCCATCTCCAATACTGTGTTAAGAAGAACCACCGAGTGTCAGAAATATAGGAGATAATAACAACTCCATTCTATCAACAACTTTCCACAGCACCTCTCCCTGAAAACACCTACACCTAAAACTAGGAAGGAAGCAATGGAAGACAGGAGGTCACATCTCCATAAAGCACCCCCCACCCCATCAGAGAAGCAGCAAAAACT